>NC_139833.1:25360145-25552645 GCF_963691815.1 Echiichthys vipera
ATCCCCACTTTTCATCACGTCTTCGCCCTCTCCTGCCCCTTTATCTTCATCTCTGTCCATCTCTTGCTGACCAACACCCTGACTCTATGATTCTGAACTCAAAGTCAGATGAGAGGCACAAGGACAGGCAGACTTCCAAGGAAATAAAGGGACCTTTAGCACACTGACTGACTTGTGCAAAAACAATTTTTGTGCAATTAAAGACTATAAATCAATCGGTACGCTCCAGTCCCTTTTTTCCTTGCTGGAGGACGCAAGGAGAACCCTGTTTCAACAGACAGACGGATCCAGACATGCTGCCTCTCAGAAAGACAGCACAGGACCGCCATGAAAGATATTAACTTTAAACAATTGACAATGTACCTGACATTACCAGAATAACTTCATGTATGAATTAGACAATATGTGTGTGTGTGTTTGTAGAGAGAGAGAGAGAGAGACTATTGAGGAATGATCATTTGTTTATTTATTTTACTTGACATATGAGAGCTATTGGCCTCTCAAAAAATAAATAAAATTCAAGTTTCCTTATAAAACAGTCCAGGGCACGCTGCAGGGTTTGTCAATATGTATTTAAAATGACACACACGTTACAACAGACAAAGGTTTTTATCAGGGTCATTGTAGGCTGCAAAATGTTGGTTGTTTTCAATACATATTGCTGTGTAAAACAAAGGCTTTTTCTTTTTGCACAAACCCTACATCATGGATTGGTTTGAAGGAGACTTGCATTTTATATTTTTTTGAGACCACACATGCAATGAGCCCTTCACAAGATGGAATAAGCACAATCAATGGTCAATCTGGTTCTGGTTCTAAGTTTAAAAAAATGAGAATTCAAACTGTTTTAAGCAACAATAATAAATGATTATTTCTCTGACAACTTCTTATGAATCCATTTTCATTTAATTAGCACTCCCCTTTAAGTCTCGTGAGTGTTGAAAAAAAAAGACAAGTTGAAAATGTAACTAATTGAACTTGAATCATTCTCCCTCTCTCCCCCTTTGCCGTTTCCAAGCTATTAGCGGGATCTTTGATTGAGATTAACAGAGCCCTGAAATCAATGAAAGATAATTAAAAAGCCTTTGTTGAAGGGCAGACACTTGTCTGAGTGTGTGAGAGAGAATGTGTGAGTCATTGTGTTTCTGTGATGGTGTATCTGTGAAAAGTGTGTGTTGTGGATATTGAATTGTCTGTTGCATTCTTTCAAAGGTGCACACTGCTCTCTGCCAAGTTATGGGCTGATTGATAATGAGATTCAAAAAAACTCAACTTAGAAAACGGTTTAGAGTTGCTTTCCGTTTTCTTTAAAACTTTAGCTACTGGACTCAAGTGGGGTTAAAAAAAAGTACAAAGTGGGGGAAGAGTATTGCAAGACTACTCTGAGGGAACTTTACAATTTAAACCTTTTTAATTAACTTATATGCAATGAGTCAAATGACTAAATGTACAGAATGGTAGCTGGGTATTTTTCTGAGCAAATCAATTAATTCTGCTCCGAGCACTGGGATGCTTAGGGACTCATTCACTAGCTATGAGGAAATGGGGTGTGTTGCTCAGGATGTTGAGCGGGATAGAGAAAACACCCTGATGTTACTGTCGCTGTTAGCACAGAGAGTAATGAGACAGACGCAAAAAGAGAAAAGAGGTCAGTCTGTGAGCTTGTGTGTGACAGGTTCAGGTGGCAGGAACTAATTAGTTAGAAGAATCAAAAATAATACACAAACACAAACTCGTGACCTTGTGTCCAACGTGCTAAAACTTTTCATGGTCCTTCGGCCAAGCCAAAACATTAGAAATGCATTTTACATCATTCATAGGGGTCTACAAAAATCACCCAGTTTTTCACACTAGTCATGTTGACTCTTTAAAATCAATTTTCACTGGACTGCTCTCACCAACCCTGCCTCTCATTTACCTAGCTGTTCAATTCAATAATAAACAACTCTGCAAAGCTCTGGATTAAATTCAATACCAACATTTTTAAAGTATCTATACCATTACAACTTAAATGTGGTTAGGTTTAAGCAACCAAAACTCCTTGTTTAATGTTAGAGAAATGCTGCCATTGAGGTTTTAAAAAGAAAACATTAACTGCTAACATGAGAATGGATGATCTTTGATGTTAAAAAAAATGCTTTACTTGCAGGCAGTCAGGGAAGCAAAGGCGATCTGTAAGACGGAGCACAAAGCGTGCACAATCCCTAACAGAAGGGCTGTCACATAGCAAAGCATTGTTGCAGGACTAGATACAAGTAACGTTATGTTTTAACTTAAGCTGGGCTATAAAATCAACCCTATGCTAATTTAGCTAACCTATAAAAAGATGTAACGACAGGGACACAGTAGTGTACAGAAGCCGTTTACATGGCCACCAGGCAGAGAGTGCCAGGGGATAACTCACGGAATGCTTGTCTGCCTCTCTATACACGAGGAACCACTGAGATGGATGGGGCAGAGTGTCGCTTAACGTCTGAAAAGACCTCTACTTGTTCTCATGCTACATAAACAGCATACTGCTTCACACACTGCCACTGGGTGTAAATCTCGGATGAATCGTATGAATCATCCAATATGAATTAATTTCCTAAGAAAGCTCGTCTGCAGAATGTATACCATATATTTTACCAGGGCAGTTTAGTTAACTTTTTCATTGGCTTTTTAATTCAAGTGAATGAGTTGGTCTGCCAATTAAAATTCTCAGTCAAATTCCAGCATGCTTCGATGTAATTTCTACCTGAGTTAGTAGAGAATTGCTACCGTGTAATTCTATTGTTGTTGTTGTTCATTGTTAAAACCTGCTTAATTCCGATGAATGTTAGCTGCAGCTGCTTCAGTTTCCTCCATGCAACCATATGGAGCTAATGTTTTTGAGTACATTTGGGAAAAAGAAGCTTCACTAAATCTCCACCTGATTTACACTCTTTTACAAGTCAGCCGTCTTTGGCTTGTACTACAAATCATTTTGACTATCGTACACAAATGGACAGACACTCCAACAGAGAGTGACAGGCAGATACAAACCAACACTTTTTCTCCATCTCTGTCTTGCTCCCTCTGTCAGTCTAGTTCTGGTGAAACTACACTATTCTCAGAACAGCAGCGCAGCAGGCCTGTCCGTGTGTCTGCACTGGGTCTATTTTCATTATTCCAATACTTTCATTTTGCAGTGGCAGCAGTAAATATTTTAACCCCCTTAATACAAACACAGGGTCAAGATTGTTAAATCATAGAGATATTCATACATGTTTCAGTGCTTTAGGATGGTCAATACTGGCACCCAGTGTGCAAAATACTTGGTGGCGTTTGAGGGGGTCCCCGCCTATGCTTTGCACACCAATCACCAAGGCTAATATCTTTAACAATAAGGCTACTCACACAACTCAACAACAATGCCCTGCAGCAGAATCAACACTCGCACATGCAAACACTCAAACCCGACACACACACTTGTGTCACAATTCAGTCACAGCATAGGCTAGAGGACAAAATATATTCTGTATTATATTATATTCTAAATCTTACCTTAAAAAAGAATAAATTGCACCAGCGTTAGCTCGAGGTGTCTCTGATACGTTTTGGTTGTTATGCTGATTCAGCTTTGGAGAAGTGAATCCAAAGTTAGCAAGTAATGAACTTTGCTTTCTCTTTGACATATTTCCCCAACTTGATGCTTACTGAGTCCATATTTTTAACCAAGTGTAAACATGATTTAAAGCAAAAACAAAATACACTGCTTTTCAGGTTTTATGGGGTAACAAAACACCACAATATTTAGGTGTAATCCTATTTGTGAACAAATGTTTTGCAATTTGATTAAATGGACCCTGTTGGACATAGTTAGCTTTTAAAATATATTTATAGTGACAATTGGAACAAATTTTTTAAAGTTTGTTTTTCAGAGACCCCTCAAAATTTCGCTGTTGAGGTTGTCGGACCAGCTCTATTTCGCACTTTGCTGGTAACCTGATAAAATGTCATACAAGTAATGCTGACGTGTGTCAAAAATGTCTTTGCATTGGTCTAGATGTTGGTCTGTTTGTGTGTGTTTGTGTGCCTACATGTGCACTGTACTCACCAACCGTTTGATGATCCTAAGGGTTGTGCGTTGTATTCGCGGGGTCTCGGAGATCATGTGTGTGCGCAGCACATGTGAAAAGCTTTGCAAACAGGAAGGTGAAAGGCAATCATAACCTTCTCCTCCATACAGCTGGACCAGTAGGGACAGACACTGAATAGACTCCTCCCAAACCTCCTGGTTTTCAATGGAAAGCTACAAGGAAAGAAAACCAGTTTAGAAATGGAGCAATGAAATAACTCCATGCACCATGTTTCTATTTGTTACTGGGATTACTATGTGCCATGGGCTCTCCTTCTTATTCTACTGTAGGTGTACTTACATGACATATCAGGAATAAATATAAATTTGAAATTAATTCCCATTTATTCAAGTAACATTTTCATGCACACAAGTTAGCATATTAAAGCAACATTGCGAAAATATTTTACCATAAAATAACATCCTCAAAATAATTTTGATGCTATGCTGACTTGTAATAGAGAGAATAGTTCCTCTGCCATTCCCAATGAGTATCCTGATTGCCTTATTGCACTATATAATGTTGGCAAATGGGTATGATGTGCATAAGTGGGCTGACCAAGAAAACTGGACTTGTTATACACAAAGGTCTGCCTACCCTCTATGTACTTAATAGCCACCATTTTACATTCCTCCCTTACCTCTGACCTTGTTCCCTCATGTTTGAAATCAGCTAATAACTCCTATACTCAAGATACCTGGTGCTGACCCCAACTTCAACAACCTTCGTCCTATCTCTAACCACCTGTATCTATCAAAAAATTCCTGGAAAAAGCAGTTGCATCTCAGGTTCACGCTCACTTGTCTGACAATAACCTCTATGAACAATTCCAGTCTGGTGTCCACCCTCTCCATAGCACAGAAACAGCCCTGGTAAAATCACAAAGAGTGAAATCCTCCTTGATCTGAGTATGACCTGAGTACACCATCTTTCATAACATCCTCCTTGACAGACTAGCCTCCATTGGAATCACTGACACACCCTTGCACTGGTTTAAATCTTATCTCTCTGGCTGCACTCAGCTTATCCAACTCAAACTACCGGTGTTCCCCAGGGTTCTGGCCTGGGGTGCCTTCTCTTTATCATCTACTTCCTCTTGGACATATCTTCCGTAAATCCAATATCCCTTTCCACTTCTGTGTGGATGACACCCAGCTCCCTGAACTCTTGCACACTAACACACCCACTCGCACTCTTAAGTCTTCCTCTTCCATCCATCTCACTGGCACCCACCCACTTGACCAATATGGGGTCTAGAGCCTTCAGCTACGGTGGCCCTGAGAGCTCACAACACTGCAGCTTAAGAAAACACATGTAAATAGACAAGACACAAGCAAATTAAAACATCTTCATCAACACATGCGTAGCGTTTAGAAAACACGCTGCAGAGATCACAACACAAACGCATTGAGAAAAAAGCTTTGCAAAGGCCACAACACAACAGAAGTGTTTCCAGTGGATTCTTGCCAGCTGGAAGGTGAGCTCTAGCATCTGCCGCCCCAGGGGCGGTTGCCTCATCAGCAGGGTGAAGACCTGTCACTCGCCGGGGCTTCGACTGCTGTGAAGGTGTAGGAAACACGCTGTCATCTTCAAACTACAATCAGAGCTCCAGCAGGAGATGGAGAGCTTTGCAGCCGAAAAGCAGCAGCTCTCTCCGGTCAACGACACTTAAGTTAGCAACCGATTTGCAGCCTCTTTGTCAGCAGTTGAGGGGAAAGTTAAGGAAAACATAATTTAACAGCTGAGCGTGCCACAAGTGGAAAAATCAGCAAAATCTCTGCATTTTCATAAATAGAATAAAGCTTTCATCAGTTTCAGACAGTTTTTATGCTTTACCTAAAATGTCTAACAGGCTTTCACAACAGTAAGAGGTGCAGAAAACAGAGGAGCAGTCACTCAGCTTTTAAGTTTTCCATAACTTTCCCCTTAACTGCCGAGATGGAGGCAGTAAACCCACCCCAGTGTAGCACCAAAGAAGGGGGAATCATAGATTATTACGTTTGTGTAACCATAGGATGTGAGTGACAGGACATTCTGGGACCATTATTATTCCTTATATACATTAATGATTTGTCTAATGTCTCTAATATCTTTTCTTCAAAAATGTTTGCAGATGATACAACTCTAGTTCTCTCTCATTCAAATTTCAGTTCACTTATTAAGGATGCTAATGTTGGTTTAACTGCCTATGCTACATGGTTCAGATTAAATAAATTATCTTTGAATATAAAAAAATCTAACTTTATCATTTTCAGTGGAAAAAAATCATATCCCAGGGACATATTTAAAATTACAATCGAGTCAGTTGAGATGCCTCAAGTGTCTTCTACAAGATTCCTGGGAATTATTGTTGATGAGAGTTTGAGTTGGAGAGAACAAACTGACTGGGTTAGCAGAAAAATAAATAAATCTATTGGTATAATAAGGAGGGTCAGTTATCTTGTCACCACAAACTGTCTCCTCACTCTTTATTACAGTTTAATTTATCCCTATCTTTCATATTGTAATATAGTTTGGGCGAGTACCTTTCCTAGTACTCTCTACAAAATCTTGGTCCTCCAGAAACGTTTTGTTAGAATTGCAACTCGATCAGAGTCTCACATCCCATCGACTCCTTTATTTCAAAAACTACAAATTCTTACTTTTTTCGACATCAATATTTCTCAAATATGTGTTTTTATTTATAAGATCCAGTCAAGTGAAGGGAATATTCCTGAGCATTTCAAGACTTACTTTAAAGCAAATTCACAGGTCCATTCCCACTCAACTCGTCAATCTTCAGATCTTCATCCTTCTAAATTTCTTACTAGTAGAGGTCAATTTTCAATAAGATTTAGGGGTACCAAATTATGGACAGCCCGTGGGGGGCGGCCACTCACCGGGAGTCAACACCAGTGTGGCACGAAAGCACGGTGGAATCATAGATTATTACGTTTGTATAACCAAAGTATGTGGTAGGCAGTAGGGCAGGACTAGGCTTAACACAGGTGGAAAAAAAACAGACTTGTGCATCACATTTAAGTGTCCTCTGGAGGCAGTTCTGTTGTGTTGCAGTCTATTTGAAGTGCTTTTTCCTTAAGTGTTGTGTTCTTTTCCTTTTTTTTTCTTAATGTGTTGTGGTCTTTGCAGCCTGTTTTCTAAATGCTGCTCATGGTTTGTCGAATTGTCGTACCAAAAAGTGGGCAAGGGAACACTGAGCTGCACTTCTTGCTGTTGGATTAGTAAGTAATATCAGCTGGCTTGCTTTGTCTTGTGTTTTTGCTTTTAGCAAAGCTGTCAAATCACGGAAAAAGACCAATGTTAAACAACATTGCTTTAAAGTACACATTCAAGAGATATTCATAGGAAAAATAATAATTAAAGCAACTATGTGCAAAATGTACACATTTACCATGAGTTGTAACAGTTGTAACAAAAATTTCACAACATTGTAATTACTGCATTTGGATTAATCGCATTTGGATATATGAATTTATTTGAAGGCCATATCAAGCATCCAGGATCAAGGTTTATAATTGTTTGCATCTTAGCAACATAACTTCTGGTAACCGACCCCTTACTAAATAAATTAAATCTATGCACTGAGTAAATCATAATACTTTCCATGCAAGATTACTTTGCTTCAGAACTGTATTATTTTAAGACAAGCAAGTTTTGCAGTTTTAATGAATTAATTTAATTCAGGGATCATATTGATGCTGCTGCTCTTTCTATCCCACTAATCTCCCATGGGGCAAAGGGGCTGCACAGAGGCCGGGGGTGTGTCAGCTGCCCCCTTAACCCTCTCAGACACAACTGCACACACAGACGCCCACCCAACACTCAATGTGTCAAGTATAAGTAAAAACCTCTATTGTGTCCCTTGGGACCTCCTCCCACTTTCCTGCTCCTCCTCCTTTAGGTCCTCAACTTCCCAGGATGCCTCACAGCACCCTCTCTTTTGCATGGATTCTCTCCATCTTTTACCATTTCCTCTTCCCTTGCCTGTGAATCTGATTTCATCCTCTCACCTCTATTTCATTCTTTTTACATGGATTCTCTACATCCTCTTCTCCAACTCTTGACCTCCTGC
Organism: Echiichthys vipera; assembly: GCF_963691815.1. NCBI lineage: Eukaryota > Metazoa > Chordata > Actinopteri > Perciformes > Trachinidae > Echiichthys > Echiichthys vipera. The sequence goes on from NC_139833.1 coordinate 25,368,318, forward strand.
TATTCAGCTTAATTACTATTTTGTTTGAAATACTAATCATGACTAATCATGATCAGTAGTGTTGATGTTTACTTTACTTTTCTGATTCTCTCTCTCTATCACTCTATTTCTCACACACGTCTCACTGAATGAGGCATACATTTATACAGTACATACAGTAAACAAACATGCATGTAGAAGCAAACAGAAAATATTTATGTATGCATTTACACACAGCTCTGGGAGTGTTGGTCTCACCATGTGAATGAGGCTTGTGCTGAGTTGGCTCAGGGGTCTGTTTTCTAGGAGCAGCTTCTCTGCTGCCTCCATCTCTACTGCTGGACAAGATAGCCTCTGGCTCTAAACATGCACACACGCGCGCGCACACACACACACACACACACACACACACACACACACACACACACACACACACACACACACACACACACACACACACACACACACACACACGTTAAATCATTTATAGAGATCTGACAGTCAATAATGATGGATCCAGAGACCTGCCAGGACAGATTTTGACAGACAGAGAAAGACGCACTGATAGACTTAGAAAGGGAATAGTTTTTTTGCATACAACACAGGATGCCCCCCCCCCCCCCTCCCCCAGGTTATTTTAGTTTACTTCATGGCAAGAACTTCAGGCCAATTAGCCGTGGAATAATGTGATTAACACTAGTACATATTCTCTCTCTCTTCCCCAAGTAACTTATTCTCTGTAATGCTCTCTCTCCTTCTCTTTTTTCTTCTGTAGTGTATATAATCTCTGACTCGCTCTCTCTTGACCAACGGAGTAATAGTTTGGGGAGAGCGGTCTAGTCACGTCCTCTCTTCTTATCCGACCTTATTACCCAAATTAATTTGTTTTGGCCAGAAGTTTTCCTTTTAATGAGCTTTGCATTTCTTGCGAAATTGATTTACACTGCACATTCTGCTTGCTCTTTTTTCCATCGCTGTCTCTTCCCTTCTATCATCCATCCTTCCTTCTCCCTCTTCTGTCCTCCCTATATCACCCAGTCTTTTACCTCCCCATTAGCCCCCCCCACCCCCCTGTCCAAGCATTAATATGTATGCGTCGGGCTGGGGTGCAAACTATGGGGAGACGGGGCTGGTGTGTGTGTTTCGTGTATGTTAGCGTACGTGATTGTGTGTGCGTGTAGGGAGGAAAGCTGAGGACAAAGCCAGTGGTGATAATGAGGCCGCAGGGACATAGCCAGACAGGCCCCTCTGTGTATGCCTGTGTGTGTGTGTGTGTGTGTGTGTGTGTGTGTGTGTGTGTCCCAGGGACTCGGGACCTCATCCAGTTTCTCCTGAGTCCACAACTTCAATATTGCATTTGCTAAAAACCTACCACACTGCTTCCACTGCACACATCAATGGTCTCGCTTTCACTCACACACACACACACACACACACACACACTCTCTCACACACACACACACACACACACACACACACACACACACACACACACACACACACACACACACACACACACACACACACACACACACACACACACACACACACACACACCCCTTTAGGGACATGATACAAGGGCAACATTTTGAGCACACTGACTTTGTGATTCTGTGGTGAAATAGTGGTCAATTAATGTGGGAAATATACCAACCTATAAGGACCAATGTAACATGATACAGCAAAACAATTGACACACATGCTATCAATCCAAAAAATATTTTCAAAAAATACAAGACAAGCCATTGTGGCTCTTTGCAAAGAGTGATTTTTAGAAGAATAAAATATAAATAATATTGGTTTGTAACTTGCTAGAACAGTAGCTAAATATTAATATTTACTCCATGGATACATTTTGAGGTGGTTAATAAAGCAGAGAGCCACAGAGCTGAGATCTCATTCATATTTACTTCTAATTAATTAACAATAAAATGAATGGACACTTATGTGTCCTATCAATGGGTTTTCATTCTTAAAATGTTAGCATGTGAGAGAAAGAGGTGAAGAGGCTTCCATTAAGTTAGTTGAGCTACTCAAAGAGCCTCAATTTGTTTTATTTATTACAGCACTGTGGTGACCATAATATCTGTTGCCGGCATACTTTGAAATACAGTGTTAATACAGATTAAAATGTTTTAGTGCACTTTCTGATCTTTTTTATGCCTTGCTTAAAGGCAGCTTTGTGACACAGGGAAGGCAGTGAATTTCTTGTTCTTATTATCTGTGCTTGAGTGATCATACCTGCAGTGCGGAGCGGACAACAACAGATGTTTGTTTAAGGATGTTGTGAAGCAGTTCCAGAAGAGCTTGTAACACAAGATGACTGACCGTCCTCCCAGCATGCCCCTCTCCATCCAGGTGGAGTAGTGCAGCCTCTGAGAGGGTGCTCACCACCACCTCTATTAGGCCTGTGCAGTAGAGGAAAAGACATTGGCTAAAAGGTTTTTGGATACAGTGACTTGTTGGTTTCAAAACTTTTTTACACTTAAAATATGAACTTGAGATGCCTGTCTCACTTCTCATTATGAAATATCAAATTTACAAAAATAACTATTTGATCACAAGGCAGCTATACCCGAGCCTAACCTAACCTGAGTCAATGTCTGTAGCTGCAAGCTGTGAAGGTTGAATTCATCTGTGAAACTGTGATAGTATCACAAAATGGTAACAAAAACAGCAACAACAAAAGACAACTCAATTTAGATGCTGATCTAAAAATACACTCTGTTCTCCTCTTTGTATCGCTGTGCCTTCCCTCACTCTATCCCTCCCTAGAAAACTGCCCAATGTAGAACAGGCTATAAAACTACTAACACTTGCTAAGCCATGAATAAATAGCTATTACTAAAGTGCAAAATCATGTTCCTTTGCTCATTAAATTAAATTAAATCATGCCATAGAATATACTAGTATTAGGATTGCTATTAGGTAGCTATTGCAGGCTTCTGCCCCTGTTTTCACAGCACATCTTTGTAAGTGAAGAGTGGATAGATTCTGCCTTGACTAGGTTGTCATAGCACGTGCCTTCTAATAAATGTACGATGTGGCAACTTTGGCTTTCAATAACTCTGACGTTGTACTTCATTTTCATTTCTGTGCACAAAAAGGTAGCACTTAAATAACTGTCTTCACTGGGGAGAACACACCCAGTGTTATTTTCTATTCCAATAGATCTTTATTTAGAATGTAGTGTGTTTATTTTTGTGAGTAAAAGTGCAAGACACTAGAAAGCTATCAAGCTAGCCTGCTGTCAGTGAGATGTACTGTTACTTTCTCAAGCTGCCTCATAATTATATAAACAGACTGCTCTACTTTGGACAGTGTTTATAATGTGATCTGACAACGCAGTCCTGTTTTGAGGGAAACCATTTCAGATACTTGGCCTTATTTACACTGGAGATCAAAATTGGAGAACAAATTATAAAAACTTTATTTATTCCTAAATACTGTTATTTTGTACTGTTCAGAATTTGATAGAATATCCACTGTGGCTATGGTTATTGGTGTAAATCTGGCACCTGGTGACAATTGACTTAATTGTTGGACACACCCTATTTATCTACAGCTCTCCTGGTTACTTTGAAAGATGGCGAGCCGCTCTAAGGAGACTGAAACCCTAAGACAGCAAGTTGTCCAGATGAAGGCCAAAGGGACGACCCTCTCAGCCATCAGAGAGAGGTTTGGCGTTCCAAGTCTGTGATTTCAAGAACATTGGAACTTTACAAGGACACAGATTAATTTAAGTCCCTCAAAAAGGCCCGTCGTCCACGTAAAACAAGTGCACCAGAGGGCAGGATTATGCAAAGACTCTCAATCGGGAATTGGTTCAACATTGCAGCTGGAGTTGCTCGCCAGTTCAGTGATGAACAGAGTAAGGATCTGTCTCTGCACAAAGTGTCTCGTCGTTTAAGACAATTTAGACTGAAAGCCTACTCTGCAGTGACCAAACCTCTCATCAGAATAAAAAGACTAGACTTGACTTTGCTGAGGAGCATGTTGTCTGAACCGCACCGGTTCAGAGTGCACTTCAGTGATGAGAGGACATTCAATTTATTTGTGTCTGATGGGAAACAGTGTGTAGTCGTAGGACTGGGGAAACACTGAACCCAAAGTTTGTAAAGAAGTCAGTTGAGTTTGGAGGAGGAAGTGTCATGGTTTGGGGGATGTTTTCTGTAGCAGGAGTTGGGCCTCTTGTTCAGCTACATGGCAGAGTGAATGCAAATGTTTATGTGAACCTCCTTCAGCAACATGCAATACCATCACTATGATTGTCTCCCAATCAGCTGCAGTTCCTTGAAGCTAAGAATATTGAAACATTGAAAGGGCCAGCCCAGATACCAGATCTAAACCCCATAGAGAATCTCTGGAAAATCCTCTGCGACAAAGTAATGTCTAAGAAACCCACTACAGTTACTGAACTGTGGAAGAGACTGAGTCAGAATGGCTGCAGATGAAACCAGAGCAGCGTGAGAAACTAGTGATGTCCTGTGGCCCAGATGTGCTGAAGTCATTCAAAGCTGTGGCCTCTACACTTCCTGTTCATTTTTTAATCCTATAGCCATAAGACAACATTGTTTACATCCCCTCTTACACAATGGTTTCTGTTCTCTAATTTTGCTTTTTTCACAACATAAAGGTTTTTGTTGAAGTGCCTTGGTTATTTTAAAAAAACAAAACATGCTAGTACAGCAGTGGTATAGCCACAGTGGATATTCTATCAAATTATGAAGATTAAAAATAACTGTATCTCAGAATAAATCAAGAATTAATACTTTGTTCTCTAATTTTGATCTCCATTGTATACACACACACAAAATTAGATAAAGTTAAGTAAATCAGGGATCAGGGTTAAGGTTATCCCTAGTAGTACAAATTATACATCAACAACTATTTACTGGCAATGCAAAAGGCACACATATCAATGCAATCTATGCAGAGCATTACTTCAAGACACACTGCAAAACAAACATATTACAATTGCTGTCAAAAGTGTCTTATTGATTGCTATTATGTAAAATTTACCTCTTGATTCCGAATATGAAAACATTAATATGGAAGACAGATCTTTATGGCATAAATTATGCCTGAGGGCATAATTGATCGGACACATATGGACACGGTGTGGTAGAACCATTATAGAATTTTTTATGCACCGTTTGGGGAAATAACCTGAACGCAATTTCAAATGGCAATTTGTAGATGCAAGTTCCACAGACACTGGATAACACTGGCGCAGAGGCAATTACCTAAAAAAATCCTCTGAGCTTCTCACAGAAGGTCAAGAGAAATAACAAGGACTGGTGGCATAACAAACCTCAAAGTCCTTCAAGGAATCTGAAGGTACACGGAGCCCCTGAAGCCTTCTTTAATTAATTGAAAAGACAAGCATGCGTTAATCAACTGACATCTTGTCCACACACTAAGACCAAATTTCGTGGTTGCTCAGGATGCGATCACTTCTGAACTGTTGTTAATTTTTGCTGCAATACATGCTCTAGATGTGTCCATTTCCTTCAAATCACGCAGTCTGCTTGTCAATGCGCCTACAAAATGAGTCTCAAATTTGCTCTAAGCAGAGAAGCTTTAAGTTTCATATCATTATATAATCCGATTACAACCTAGGCTTCCCAAATTAAGATTGAGCCATCCACAATCACAGAAAATAATAAGAACTTTGTTAAGGAAGAGTTCCCATCAAGTTATTATTCCCATCTTGCCTTTCTATCTCTTCCTCTATCAAACTGTCACTCACTTCAACCTCAAATTTTCTCCTCTATCATCTCATCCCTCTTCCTCCTCTCAACCAAGTGAACCACATTTTCTCTCTGTGTATCCCATTCTTCCACTCTGTCACCTCTCTGCTACCCTCTTTACCTTGCATTTTGCTTTCCTGGCTTTTATCTTTTCCCTCTCTCTTCTCTTTCATGCCATCTTCTTTTTCTTTATGTTGTTCCGTTTTCCCTCCATATCTCTGCCTTTCTCTCTTTGCTCCCTCTGTCTTCATTCCCCAGGGGGTATTATCTCAGTCGGAGGCAAATCTGCCCAATTATAAACCTCATCTCCCCTCTCTCTCTCTTACACACGCTCACACACATATTGGGTGCTCCTGCATCCACCCCCCCCCCCCCCACACACACACACACACACACACACACACACCTCCTCTGTCTCACACATACACAGAAGCATAAGCACAAATACATTTGCACAAACACAAAAAAAACATCTTCCTATTTTGCTCTTCTTCACTGTCTAATTCATTTCCTCCAAAACACACACACACACACACACACACACACACACACACACACACACACACACACACACACACACACAATTCAAAAAACCCTTCCCCTCCTCTCTCTGTCACACCTTAAAAAGCCAATTATACATGCTTCCTCCCTTCTCCTCTTCTCTCCTCCTCTCCCTTCTTTCTTGCCATCGCCACACTGATCTGTAGTGAAACACAACTAAAAGAAGGGATAAAGAGGAGAGGAGAAGATAGAAGAGGAGCCCAAAATAGAGGATAGAGGAGAAAGAAAAGGAAAGGAGATGAGGGGCAAGATGTGAGCTGAGTAGAGGAAAAGGAGGGACAAGATGAGGAAGAGGAGAGCAGAGGAGAAGGAGTTGAGTGGAGTGGAGAGGAGTGGAGAGGAGAGGAACGGAGAGGAGAGGAGAGGAGAGGAGAGGAGAGGAGGGGAGAGGAGAGGAGAGGAGATAGTGTTAATTGCCTGGCCAGCATTAGTGCTGGGTTGACAGTTTCTTGTTGAGAGGAGAGCTGATTGGACGATAATGATGCTGACTACTGAACTGCCACAATGCTGACCCAATGCAAACAGAAGAAGAGGAAGACTTGATAGTTGTGGTTTTGGGGAGGCAGGGGCTGCAGAGGAAAAGATGGATAGACAGAATGAGACACAAAAAGATGAGTGGAAGATGGAGACAGAAAGAGAGAGAAATGAACACAGTCCTAAATAGAAATTTGAGAAAGCAAGTATTATTGTGTTGCATTTCCATTGCCGCTGAGAGTTGTACTTACAGCTTTGAACTGTGGGTCCTGAATCATTTGCATATGTGCACACACGCACGCACACGCACACACACACACACACACACACACACACACACACACACACACACACACACACACACACACACACACACACACACACACACACACACACACACACACACACACATTTCCTCTGTCTCACACATACACAGAAGCATAAGCACAAATACTCTGAAAAAATGGCCTCACTCACTCTGCCCTCTGGACAAAAAACATTATATTATTGAGTTTCAACATAGCTGAAAGGCAAAAAAACGCACACGTAGGTAAAGGCAATGAGGCGCGCACGCACACACACACACACACACACATGCATAGCATAGCTGGACAACAGGTGAAAACAGGATGTCAACAAGTGACATGGCTATAACTAATACTAGCAGAGTAAATACATGATATCAACTCTGTGCAGTTGGGTCAATGACAGACGGGCCTCTAGGACTCACTTAACTTACTCACTAATAAAGTACTAGGGTAATACGGTAAGAGACAGCACAAAACAAAGTTAAATCTTCCCTCTTATCAAGCATACTGTATGTAGACATGTAGACTTGCTGTACCTTGTTGGTATAGTGGCTCCAGGTCCAAGACTTTGTCTCCACTGAGGTTACACAGCAAGGCAACTGCATTCTGGACCATCCCACTAGTAACATTACTACTGTTAGCCTACAGAAAGTAAGAGGATAACTATGTTAGAGGTCAGCTAAGATTTTGTATTACAAAATGAGTCCACAGTCAGAGGTTTTCTATGTAGAATTTTTGAGCATTGTTTACGGCTTTTCGTTGAAGTAACATCACACTTTAAACTCACAACACAATAAACACCACTTTTATACTACACAGTCATGGCTTACAAGTGTAGAAAGGGGAGGATTATTAATCTTCCCAGTTACCTAAAGTTTTCAGATATTCATGTGGTTAAGGTTACCCTTAAAACCTTAAGCTCCAGTGAATGAATGTAAGTCAAATCAAATTCCAGATTACTAAAAGTATACTGATAGCAATGTACATGTGTGCGTATGTGTGTCTCCTTGTGTGGCCCGAAGAGTTAACCTGACAGATGAATTTTGTTTGTTTCTGCCTAGCTCCACTCATCTGGGATTACTATATGGAAGATGGATTTCAGGACCACTGAAAACTGGTTTAGCCAATCAGGACCACTGGGCGGGATTTTTGTAGATGTGACATAGCGTAGAAGCGACTGTTTTGATTCAGACAACAATGGCGGCTCGCATCGAGGAAGTTTGCTGTGCGTAAAGTTGCCTTTTATCCACAAATTTTCATTGCACAGACGACATTGATCATTTACCAACATTGCACTGCTGCAATATCCCAGATGCTGGCTGTTCTGTTTTGGTTTTCTCTGTGTCACTCTCATCAGCGTCACAGGTTGATTTTGATGTGAGTGGCTGAAGTAGAACGTCAATAAAGATGACGGACGGGTTTATCCAATCATATGCAAGGATTTTTGATCTCCTATGGCGCGATCCCAGATGGACGAGTGAAGCTAGGGGGAACGAAATTAATTTAACGAGAGTCAGGTTAGCAAAGAGTTACTGACTTGTTATAAAAATATACAATCGTACTATGACTGACTAAAATCAAACTTTGAATCGGTTGAGAACATACATCTTTTGGCATACTGAACATAATTCTCAAAAACTTCTCAAAATTCTCAAAATTACTCATAGAGAGTCTCTTTGGAAAATCCTTGGCAACAGAGTAATGTCTAAGAAACCCACTACAGTGAGTGAACTGTGGAAGAGACTGAAGAAGAATAGACGCAGATGAAACCAGAGCAGTGTGAGAAACTAGTGATGTCCTGTGGGCGCAGATGTGCTGAAGTCATTCAAATCTGTGGCCTCTACACTTCCTGTTCATTTTTGAATCCTATAGAAGAAAACATTGTTGAAATCTTGCAGAGGTATAGCCACAGCAGATATCAAATTCGGAACAATAAAAAATAACAATATTTCAGAATAAATCAAGTATTTAGAATTTGTTCTCTAATTTTGATCCATTCAATTTCAACTCAATTCAATTGTATTTATAGTGCCAAATCATAGCAAAAGTTATCTCAGGACACTTTACAGACTAGGTATAGACCACATTCTTTGACTTATTTATGATTTACACAGACCCAGCAATTCCCCCATTGAGTACCGTGCCAACGAAAACCTTCCCTTTAACAGGCAGGAACTTTGGACAGACCCAGCTCTATGGAGGACGGACATCTGTCTGCACCAGTTGGGGAGGAAGAAAAAGGAGAGAGAAAGAGAGAAATAATAACAACACTTGGTAGTTGGTTCCACAGGAGAGGAGCTTGGTAGATGAAAGCTCTGCCTCCCATTCTACTTTTGGAGACTCTAGGAACGACAAGTAGCCCTGCATTCTCAGAGCGCAACGATCTAGTCGGGTAATACGGTACTATGAGCTCTTTAAGATACGACGGAGCCTGACCAATAAGAGCTTTGTAGGTAAGGAGGCCGAGTTTGAAAATGTTGTTTTTCTGAACAGGGGGAAGTAGGGAAAGTGCCTTGGCCACCTCACTTTACACCGTGGCCTGATCTCCAGTGTATATATTGTCAGAAGCACTGCAATTGCTTCATGTTCTGCCTACTTTGAGAATTGTTATTGGAGCACAATGTTGAGCAAGGGATCAATTTAATTATGTCTATCAGATGAGGGTGTAGTTGTGACCTTTGATAATAAATTGGTTATGAAGAGAACAAGAGGCAAGGCTGTAGTCTCTGTTTTCTCTTACTCCTATCTTCTCAACTTGTTTTTTCTCTTCTCACTGTGTTCTTCCCTTTCTGCCCCTTACAAAATCTTTTTTCCTTCCTCCTGCAGTTATTCACTTCTCCTTCTCCCTCCTGCCCTCATTTCACTATTTGATCCTCTCTGAGATATAGCAGCTCTGCCTGCGGGGTCTGTGCGCATCAGTGTGATCTGTGTAAGGGCCGATAAGCCTGGCTGGTACTCATCATGTGCAGTAGCCTGAGGCTGAAGACAATGACATCAATTCTCACCTAGGACAACCTGCCTGTCAGTAAAAACAAATGACAAAGCTAATTCTTTTTGATCTGTATGGACTAATGAGCCATGAAAGGACTATTGTGTACATCACTGAAAGCATAACCCAGACAAAGAGCAACGTGGGATTGGAAACCATAGTGAATTTTAACATAGTGACTTACTGTCCTGCACCTTAACTCATAGAGCATTCAATGTGTATAAGTGGTGTAACTACAGAATGTACAGTATTTTCGGATTAAAAGTCGCTCCGGAGTATAAGTCGCACCAGCCGAAAATGCATAATAAAGAAGGAAAAAAACATATATAAGTGGCACTGGAGTATAAGTCGCATTTTTTTGCGAAATTTATTTGATAAAATCCAACACCAAGAATAAACATTTCATCTTGAAAGGCAATTTAAAATAAAAATAGAATAGAGAACAACAGGCTGAATAAGTGCACGTTATATGAGAACGTGCCTGGTATGTTAACGTAACATATTACGGTAAGAGTCATTCAAATAACTATAACATATAGAACATGCTATACGTTTACCAAACAATCTGTCACTCCTAATCACTAAATCCAATGAACTCTTCTTCCTCTGTGTCACTTCTGAACGACTCCAGCTTCCTCTTCTATCTATCTTTCTGCTCGATTGCCGTTTTCCGCTGCATATTTCACTACTTCCAGCTTGTAACCTGCAGTATATGATTTTCTTTTCGGTGACATTTTTGTTCAGCCCTTCTCAGTTGTTTTTATAAGTTACCGCCAATGTTGAAATGATCAATTTTCATAGGTACGGAAGTAGCAGGTAGCATCTTTTTTTTCACAATGCACTTCTGCCATGACCTGCCCCCGCCGGATTTTGATTGGTTGACGTGTGTGTGTGTGGTGATTGCTGATATACGCCTAGTCTCTTATGTGACTGAGATAAATAATAGTCCGGGCTGTTATTTGATATTTTACGGTAATGTGTCAATAATTTCACACATAAGTCGCTCCAGAGTATAAGTCGCACCCGCGGCCAAACTATGAAAAAAACTGCGACTTATAATCCGAAAAATACAGTGCAGTATAAGTGAGGCAGGATTTGTAGAAATATTTGAGTGCAACCCATTCTCTAATGGGTCTTCTGCCTCCTCGGGCACAACAACAAACCAGTTAAAGAAACATGGCTGATGTCCTTTCAAGTCTGAAGCAGAACTACTTCATCATCTAGACAAATACAATTACGTGAGTTTCTCCATGACAAGTATGATCACCAGTGGCAGGTGTAATCAATTCAGATCACAGTGTTTTAGGCAGCATAAATCAATCCAAACGTGAGCAATACAGACAGCACTAATGGATTCTGACCTGACTTGTTCAGACAGAAGTAAACAATCAGGAGAGAAGTTAATCAGGCTGTTGGATTACAGTGTTTAACATTCTGTATCGGTTAGTCTGGGCCGGACAGGCAGCCATGCAGAACACTGATTATTCAGTGAGTGTGCGTGCCTGTGTGTTTGTGTGTGTTTCAACTGTGAATTGTTTACTGCAGCATAAGTGTTTTGGTTGGCTGAAAACAGATTGTACTGTTTGTGTGTTCATTAGATTGTGGGTATGCAAAAAAGGTCAGGTGAAATAAATTGTTAACGTTGTTATGCTTCGCTGATAACAGACAAGTGGTGTGTGCGTATTTGCATTTGTGTGGGATCTTAATAGTGGAGTCCATATTCTCACTCTATTAACCCTTCCTCCTCTCTATAACTGACCTGCCAGTCAATTACACCAGCCCTCAAATAGGTCAACACCACTCAGACTATTTTACATATCTACACCCATATGGGTTAGATGGAGCAAGTCAGAGAGGAAAGAGAAGGAAGGATAGAATACAAGTGAGCTGTAATAACATACAGAAACACCACAAAATAATACAGATTGTGATAACTGAATTTGATTGTAAGACTATTTAACAGACTGACTGATTCAGTGGCTGAATGGTCGAGTGATTTGCTGATTGGCTGATTGAAAATTGATTCACTGAAAATGTGAGACAGGTCTCTTACCATAATGAGTTGAAAGACTGTTGGTAGGATCCTACTGTGTTTGATCAACCTGGAGAAGAAAAGAGAAAAATACATATTGGAGCAGATATAGAAGATGAGGGTGAGAATGCATTTCATTTAGAGGCAATTCACCGCACTGTTCACACATAAATGCTCACACACACACACATACTGGGCTGTTTCATCTTCATTAAGGTTGGAGTTTTGCTACAACGGCTCATGTCTGGTATCAGTGGAATAGGGGAGAGAAGAGAGATGAAAAGTGGAGATGCGATGAGAGTAGATGAAGTGAGAAGAGAGGAGAAGAGAGGGCATGGAAAGAGGAGATGAGTTAAGAGAGAGGAAAGAGGAGGGGAACAAATGGATAGAAGTGAAATCAAAAGAGTGATGTGGATGAATCCACATTGAAAACCTAGAGACCATTTTGCGACGGGATTACAGCAGACGCAAAGGCAAATTGGGCCAGGGGTGTAAAGTGGCGGACGACGGCCCCTTCCCTACTTTCTAACAGCCTCTTGCTCGGATCACAACGATTTTCGACTTCAACGACTTTATTTTAATCCCACACATATATGACATTTTAGTGACTGTATCTTGCACAGCTTTGATGCAGACAGACGCCTGGCGAAATAATCAAACTTCTTCTGTGGTAGCTACAGTAGGTGTCTCCACATTTTCCATGTTGACACAGAGACTCACAAGGTGAAAACAACACCAGCGTTGCAGTTGTGGCTGGTAACTAGAAGAAAAGCTGAGAGTAGAAGAGAAAGTGAGAGAGAGATGGATGTCTATATTAGCAATGGCATTCTGTCTACTTTTTGATTAAGGTCCTTTGATTTGCAACCAATTACTGAGTTGTTGGAGTGTAAACATATGTGCACGCACACCTTGTGTGTCAGACAGCAAGAAAGCATTCAGGCTGTAATGGAAACAAAGGCAGCTGACGTCAGACTGGTGCTAATATGCTGAAGGTAACAAAGCCCATCCACTGATTTAAAAATCTGTCTTCATTTTAACTATGATTTATGGCTTGTCTGGCAAGCATCAGACCACTTATGTAAAACCTTTCTGTAGACTTTTAAGAAAAAAACATTGAGGACGGAACCTTCCATAATGTGATGCTTTTCGATCTGGTCAGTAAAAAAGATTAACAAATTGCCATTCCTGTTGTACGTCTTTAATGTTTTTCCCGCCTAGTTTATGTTCTATATGTGAGATACATTTAGTATTTTACTTATTGCATCTTGTTACTTGTTCTGCTGTCCTGTAACACACTTTTTACACCAAAATCATTGTATTTAAAGTGTGGTGACAAGATATTTCCCACACCATTACATCAACTTCCAAGGAAATCCATCGGTATCTGCAAAAGAAACTATGATTGACTGGATCAAGCAGTAGTTCCAGGCTTCAGGGAGTCATGTACCAAATATTTGCATGTAACCAATCTGCTTCAACATTAGAATTGTTACATTAACACGTTTCTGTATATTCTGTTATGGACGTTATCTTAAATGAGTCTCTTTCTTTCAACAATGTATTCAAATGTATAAAAAAAGATGTTTCTTTTTAGTTTAACAGAACCCATCTCCTTCATCCATACTGAGAATACTCACTGTCTGTAGGAGCAGAATGCTTGTAGAAACATGGATTTGTGGACACTTATTACATCTAAGTAGTAGCTGTTTTTTACCTGCCATAATCACTGAATTCAGTGAGCAATGGTGCAGTGTATGTTTTGATCTGTTCCTTATGTTAGGGCCTTTAGGAAGGTGTGTGTGTGTGTGTGTGTGTGTGTGTGTTTGTAGACGTGATGGATGGCCTCCTATTAGGAAGGTGACAGGTGGAGAGACGAGAGGCCAGGCCAGGCCAGCACGACATGATAAACTGGACCACCTTTAAAAGACCAGCCATACATCAATAGACACAGTGCACAGCATCTGACATTGAACAACCCAGAGCACAATAGACTGACTAACAGAACAAGCCATGACCCAGCCCGCACTGTATTAGTCATACATCATCAGTATTCGCTTTATAATAGTCATCATTCTGCTCTCAGCTACACTTGTAGCTCTAAAGCTTAGTCTTGGATGATTTTGAAGGGGCATAGTGGATCTTTTTATTTCAAGTGAAAAGATAATAAACACCAAAGATAAAGTCAGGAGGTTATATCTTACCATTTGGAAATTTAAGTCACTGGAAAGTTCTTCCCTAGAGGATTGTCCAATTATTCACAAATGACACACCTTAATGAGTTTCTGTATCATCTAAGTCATATTTTTTCCATGCATTCATTCATTCACACCAGAGAGCAACCGACTAAAACAGTCTGTTAGATGCAATTACAGACTCTTAGCGCGTGAAAACAGCCACCCTGGTGTTGTTCACACCTAATGATTCCACTTTTATCTGGCTTAGAAAGACTGTGTCAAAATAACTATAGCAATTTGATGATGGAATGGCTCTGCCAGGTTGAGCCTTTGTCAAGCTATTAACTAATGATAAAAAGAAGAGAAAAACACATAGGCAAGAATAATGAGTTGTTTCCAACTTACAGACTCTTCTATACGCACCATACAATAACCAACCTAGTTAATCTAAGAGAAAACTGATACTTGGTTGATAAGCATGCATAAAATGTGTGAAAGAGCTATGCCACATCCACACACATTTGTCAGACAGGCATACCTATGAGGACATTGAAACATACTTGGGCGCACACACATGTAACCATGCTGCATAAGGTTCTTTGGCGAAAGGTCATAGTAAATGTAGTTGTTTGAAGGTGTGTCTGGGCTGTGATAATGCAGAGAGAAACAGCAGGCTGCCTTCCGAACGTTAATGTCCCCAATTTACCATCTAATTACCACTCGGCCAGCTTCATAGCCACACTTATCTAACCAAGACCCAGGCAATTTAATTTCTGATTGTATAACCGCAGTGATGGAGGGAGAGTTGTAGAGAGAGGGCACAGAGAAAAAGAGAAATGTGGACTAATGTTAATAAATTAGAGATGGTGAGAGAAAGAGAATGAGGGACACAGAGAAAAAATGTAAATTATTGTTAATAATGTCAGAGGGAAAAGAGTGAGAGAAAAACAGAGATGTAGAGAGAAGAGTGCTGACACCAATTTGAAAAGTTCACGTCAGTCTACTTGTGTCAAGGAAAGAAGGGGGTGAGGAGAGGTGGAGGAGCGGAAGGATGGGGACGAGAGGGTGGTAATATTACTGATTAGAGAAGTAGGGGCGTATTTAGCTATGAGGGTGAACTCTGAACTCTGGGAGGAGGGTGGTGGATGGAGATGGAGGGAGAGTAGGATGTGAGTGATAAGAGTTAATATTGCTGAAGTAGATAAAATAAGTGGATGGAAGCAGGGACAGAAATGAGGGAAGGAAAAAAACAAAAGGTTAACAATCATGGTTGTTGTAAAAGAACACTTAGTATGAAATGATAAAATATATAACTGTGGATGAGAGTGCAGCCTATTTTTTCCCACTTTTACTCATCTGGTCTTCAGAGCAAGGGGGTGATGCATGTTGATTCATGCTACCATTACCACTTAATTCTTTATATACTCGTCTTATGCCCTTTGTCAACATTTCTCTCCTTCCCAATGTTACCATTTCCCCACTAACTCAATTCACCCCCATGTCTATTTATTTCCAACTCCTCATTCTACCCTTCCTTTTGCCCTTCCATCTACTTCCTGACTTCACCATTCTCTCTCTGCCTCCTTTTCACCCCCCGTCTCTGTCAACAGCTGAAAAGAAGACAGATGACCAGAGAATCAAGACTTACTGACAGCAGCTGTCAGACCACATCTATCAAACACACATACATCAGTACACACACACACACACACACACACACACACACACACACACACACACAATCAAACCAAAAAAGACATCATTACCTCTTTTTATTCTGTTGTCAGATGATTGCTTCCTCATGACATGTTTTTTAAATTCATGAATAGCGATTTCTTTCAACATGATGTGCTAGTGAATTTTACTTTAACACCAGCAGTAATTCTGTTGCAGTACTAAGAAAGCTCTTCAGGAGTAGCTAGTGTGCAAAAGTTTATCGGCACAATCTGTCAAGTCTTTACACATCTTAGCTGATACAGCACGTTATGTCTGCTGCTAAATTGATTGTAGAACACACTGGCTAGGGCTAAAAAAGATCACTGGCAATAGTGTGTGTGTGTGTGTGTGTGTGTGTGTGTGTGTTCGTGTGTGTGTGTGTGTGTGTGTGTGTGTGTGTGTGTTTGCATGGTTGTTAATAAAAAAAGTTAGTTGTGATTCACAGTGCTGAGGACCATCAGGCTTCTTATAAACATAATCCACATCACATATCTGCTTACCTGCTGTTTGCACTATTTACTGTTTCCATGAAAATGCACTATTCCTCTCGTTCCCTGTTCTCACTACAGCTGTGCAATGTTTTTAGAAACTGTCACTTATTTTTACACTTAACCCTCATTTCCATATATGTATATATTACTACATTTTATTTATGTTATCCCATCTTACCTCTCCACTTACTGCCACTTTATCACATTGTCCTTTTATATTATTAATGCATTTTACCCTATTATTGTTACCTTAGCCATGTTACTGTATCTTATTTTATCTTTGTTATATTTTTTGCTGAGGTAACCTGCTCTCTTGTCAAAAATTGAATTGTACCGTTGACTCTGTGTTAACCTACAACTGACATATAAAACTGAAACTTAAACTTGGAATGACCGATCTTGGCATTAAAACATCACACAGCTAGGACTGTAAAATACTTCAATACTACCAAAACCTGGCCTTGCAGACAGAACCAGAATAGTCGAGTCAAAAGAATCTCTAGCTACCAAAAGTATTGTGCAAATAAAATTTAAGTTACTATGAGAAGGAATGAATAGGCTGACCAGCATCTATAGAGCAGATTTGCTTGTAATTTGTTGTCTCTGCGTGATTGAAGTGTGTGACTAATTGAGTGCCTGTGTGTGCAGTACCTGCAGATCTGCACGCTGTGTTCAGTCATCGATACCAGCAGTTTGAGTGCGTAGAGTGGGATAAGCTCTGCTGCTCGAAGAAGAGACTCATACCTAGACAAACACGTGCATGGGTACAACATTTGGCTTTCATAGTGTTAATAATGAATGTACTGTTATGATCATTAGTATCAGAGTGTAAACTGGAACAGATCTGGGTAGGGGTGGAGAAGAAGGGGGGGGAAGAAATAGAGTTATAATAGGAGACAGAGAGAAAAGGAAATATAGGAAGAGATGTGAGTATGAAGAGGATAAATGTGGGTGGGAATAAAAGTAAATAAGAGGTAACACACGAAGCAACCATGAGAGAGAAAGGAGAAGCAAATACTAATGGTATAGGAGAAGACAGTATTGATCCACATAGAGGGCATGAAGAAAAGTGATAAAAACACAACACAAATGTCAACAACTATTTTGTATTTTTGTTACTGTCATGATGTGAACTTCTGCAAACTGCATTCGTAGTCACACTCAAAGACAGATGCTTGTCAGTTAGCTGAATCTGACAAGTACTAGGATGTTATGTCAGCCCACAGAAACAGAAAACACAAAATACTGTATATATTCCATTTTAAAGTGCTAGATATATCATTGACTATTTAACACATTACTAATATCAATGGCTCTGATTGTCACCTAGTAAGAAACCCCAAGAAAATGAATTCTAATTATCATAGTATTCATAGAATCTATGATGGTTGGATATTGTTGTTTTCATTTCAAGAAATCAGGGCCTTATTTCTTTTAAAGCTCAGCTCTGATATTATCACCTGCTGTCAATGAGCTACAAATGCCACGGGATGGAAAAAATAGTCAATTTAAAGTTGTTGTTTTTTGGCAGGTTTTCAAGCCTTTATTATATAAGACAGACAGGACATGGGGTGAGAGAGGGGGGGGGGGGGGGATTGCAGCCAAGGGCCGCAGGTCAGAGTCGAACCCACGGCCGCTGACTCAAGGACCTTCAGCCTCTTTACATGGGTGACTGCTCTAACCACTGCGCCATGACTACATTTAGAATTATATTAAATGACTCCTACTACAGATCTGGACTACTCTTTAATTGTGTAAGAACCTAAGAAAAAATTCTAAACATGAGGAAATTAGTTAATGTGGCAAGTTCTTGTACGAGCCACTTAAGAACAAATCAGTTCGTACGAGTGGTTCTTGCATGAGATTTATTGTGTCTATGTACAGCTAGGATTTGCCAAAAAAGTGGGGCACTTGCATAAGCCAAGGACAAGGTTGGAACCTCGTCAAAGGGGGGTTAAAGGATATGTTGTAATAGTGAGAAACAAAACTGATAACAATCCCACCGACACAAAACAGAGAGTAGGAATGAGTCAGACGATAGTCCCATTTACACTAACTGTCTTAAAGTATCACAATTAATTTGGTTATGTTGATTTCATGTAAATAATACTCATTGAACCTATAACCACTTTTCAGGACCTACAGTAACAACATATAATGAAGGAAAACAAAGACACAGGCAATCAGGTATTTAGAGTCTGACCAACCTTGGAAGCAGAGCTTTAGAGATGAGAGTGAAGATTTGATTACAGGAGCTTCCATCATCTCTTCCTTTTGCTGTTTTTCCTCCTTCTTCAATTTTTTCTTTCTTTTCTTCTGTCTCCTCATCGTCCTCAGTTCCATTACCCTCCTGGACCAGCAGGACAAGACAGAGTTCGGAGAGCACCCTCAAAACAAACACAGACCACTCCACTGGAGCGCACACACAGAGAAAAAGAGTATTAATATAATATACAATAAGTGTTTAAAATACTGTTTGTTAGTGTAGTCAGCATTGGCTTTTGGCCTTCCTTTTTTACTTTTTGTTTCCATGGGTCCATTATATATAACCTGACTATCGCCAGATGACTTTCGTTCGTTTTTATCTGGGATCGCTCCATTGCAGAGGATTTTCAGGGTCTGCAAAAAATGGTCAGGCCAATCAGGACCGCCGGACAGGGTTTTAAAGATGTGACGTATCTGAGAAGCGACTGTGACTGTTGTGATTCAGACAAATATTGGCGGCTCACATTGAGGAAGCAGGCGTCAACATCGATGCTGCTATTTCATCAGTCTAGTGAATATATATTCTTTAAAAGAACACCAGAGAACGGCTCTGAAGGCTTTTGTTGGTGGACCGCCGCTCTCATCAGCATCACGGGTTGATTTCGATGTGAGTGGTTGAAGTAGCACATCAATAAAGATGACAGACAAGTGGTTTACCCAATCATATGCAAGAATATTTGATCACTTTGCTATGCAGCGATCCCAGATGGATGATTGGAGCAAGGCGGAA
This sequence comes from Echiichthys vipera, assembly GCF_963691815.1. Classification (NCBI taxonomy): domain Eukaryota; kingdom Metazoa; phylum Chordata; class Actinopteri; order Perciformes; family Trachinidae; genus Echiichthys; species Echiichthys vipera. The sequence goes on from NC_139833.1 coordinate 25,387,790, forward strand.
CGAAATTCATCTGGCGAGAGTCAGGTTACATTATATGTATGTGACATTTGACAACTGCATAACATCATATAACCATTACTGTGCTTGAAAAAGGTTGATTTTGAGGCAACACTAATACCAATATGTGATGTCACTGTGAGCAATAGGTTTTGTGGCATATTTAGACTAACCTGACTCTGCCAGATGAATTGATTCGCATGATTCTCATTTGATCAGCATATCCATCTGGGAACTCTTGTTTGGAGATCTTTTTGGAAGGGGCAAAAATACTGGTTGCTGATTGGATAAACTATCTGTCTATCACCAACATACGGGCCAAACCAACCAATCCGATCAACGAAGCGTATGACGTTCTAACAGTGTTGAGGTAAAGCTCAGAAAGTAAATCCAACATGTCGGTAAAGGATATTTTCAGTTTGTGTAATGCAAATTTACGGATAAAAGGCACAATTTCAGGCGCCAGGTCCATATTCCAACAGAAGGATCCAAGAGAAAAAACTGAACACTGAACAGTGCACTGAACAGTGGCTTCTCGTTTGGTCACACTCAAATCCGCCTCAAAACCATGGGTCCAAATCTTCTCTGTCGCACGTTACCAGGCTGATCTGCCAGTAAAATACAATGGAGCTACTGAGATCAGGATGGTCTCACAAGGATACATTTTCACCAGTTTGGTATGTGACCATTGATGTACTTTACTCACTCATCACTCATCTTGAACCGCTTATCCGGGATTGGGTTGCAGGGGCAGCAGCTCTAGCAGGGGACCCCAAACTTCCCTTTCCCGGGCCACATTAACCAGCTCTAACTGGGGGATCCCGAGGCGTTCCCAGGCAAGTGTAGGGATATAATCTCTCAACCTAGTCCTGGGTCTTCCCCGAAGCCTCCTCCCAGCTGGATGTGCCTGGAACACCTCCCTAGGGAGGGGGCATCCTTACTATATGCTCGAAACACCTCAACTGGCTCCTTTCAACGCAAAGGAGCAGCGGCTCTACTCCGAGTTCCTCATGGATGGCTGAACTTCTAACCCTCTCTCTAAGGGAGACTCCAGCCACCCTCCTGAGAAAACCCATTTCGGCCACAAGAATCACCTCGTTCTTTCGGTCATGACCCAGCTTTCATGACCATAGGTGAGGGTAGGAACAAAGATTGACTGGAAGATTGAGCGCTTTGCCTTCCGGCAATGTATTTAAAAAAAAAAAAATTTCCGTCTAAAGTTATTAAAATTCAAATGACTACATAAACTGAACTGAATAAATTCCATGCCAAACAAGTAACATAAGACATTATATTTTTTACAATACATTACAGTACGTAGTTCAAATATATATATATATATATACATATACAATTCAGTGCTTCCTACTTGGGGGGTTACGGTTCACGGTTGGGGGGGTGTTATACTTGTGAGTACCGTAGGTTACACCGGGGCTAACACACCACAAGTACTATTCAAAGACACATGCAGCACCACCATAGCTCTCTGAATTTGAAACAGCACATTGTAATTTCTGCAACTATTATTGATTTACCGTGTGTGCCCCTAAAATTTCTGGTTGCGCCACTAAAATTTGCAGTTGGGGGTAACAGTGCTCCTAGTGAAAAAAAGTTAGTCTGGAGCCCTCCTACCCTTTCCAATTTCTTCTGTTCCTCTTCCTTTCCCCCTCCTGTCACTCTGGCATTTGCCTTTATTTCCACATTTCCTCACTCTCATTTCTCTCTTCCCTCTCTCAAAAATAACCTTCCATCTCTCTTACCATTTCTGCTGAAAGCCAGTGTTGTCAGTGGAGGCAGGATGGCATCCACAACCTTCAAGAAAAATCAAACATGTCACACTTTATAGGTCCTTGAAAGGGATACTATCTACTACTACTACTACCTACTATTGAAGCTTCCAAATTACCTCGTATCTCTTTCATTTAAATCTAGCAACTACAGTTCATGATTCAATAACTACCGTATTTTCCGCACTGTAAGGCGCACAACATTTTAGGCGCACCTTCAATGAATGGCTTATTTTGAAACTTTTTTCATATATAAGTTGCACCGCATTATAAGGCGCATAGAATAGACGCTACAGTTGAGGCTGGGGTTACGTTAAGGACCATCTCTAAATTAAGATTAATTAAGATGTTAAGTTCGCGTGCTAGCGCGAGTAGCATCCAGCTGCAGACCCGGAGCACAAGTGAGGGGCTTGTGTCAAGTGAGGGGCTTGTGCTCCGTGTCTGCAGCTGGATAGTATTGGCTAGCGCTGTTGCTTTCAGTCGAATAGTGGTTGTACGGACACTTCTTCTTGCTGCTCTCTGTTCAACAAATCACTGTTCGAGTTTGTCCTCCAACTGAAGCCATCTCGCGCTCTGTTCCCTCGGAAACTCGGTTTAGTTTTCTTTACTTGGCGCAGGTCATCTTGTTGCATCCTCTACTTCCGCACCATTGATTGGTTCATGTTAAACTCTCTCGCTGCTGCTCTATTACCGTGTTCTACTGCGTGACTAATCGCCTTGAGTTTAAACTCTGTGTCGTAAGCGTGTCTCTTAATAGGAGCCATTTTGGGCTCTTTACACAAACACACAAATGGAAATGGAACGGCACACTTCGAGCAGTCGTATATCTCAACATGCACAGGGCGTTACTTCTTCTACGGGGTAAATAGAGTCGGCAGCTGCTTACCGTAGTTGCGAGACCTGTTGTGGCTCAATATTGGTCCATATATAAGGCGCACCGGATTATAAGGCGCTCTGTCGGCTTTTGAGAAATTTGAGAAAGGTTTTTAGGTGCAACTTATAGTGCGGAAAATACGGTACTTAACCTACCCTCATAAGCCCGTTGGCAGAAGTAGTCTCAGATACTATTCAGCTTTTAAATGGAATGAACTGCAAAATGCCCTCAAACTAGAGTCCTACAGGGTTTAAATCTTTATTATCTGATGTCTTATTATGATTCTAATAAGTGTTTTGAATACCTTGATATTGTGTAGTTGTGCTGTTTCTGTTTTGCTGTTTGTGTTCTTAAAAATACTTCTTGTTCAAAGGTCTCTTTGAATGGATATCTTAATCTCAATGAGACTGTCTGATTAAATAAAGATTAAATAAATAAATAAATACTCTGTAAGAAGATCATTACCCTCTAGTAAAGCACTGCTAGAATCTGGCACAATTACAATCGGGGCCTGTATTCACTAAACATTTGATCTTCCCTCTATGAGGACTTTCTACACACCCATGTTTAAAAAAACTCCTAAATCAGCAAGCTAGGAGCTACTTTTGACCTAAAGATGTTTTGTGAAAACCGGCCCTGGTGTTATATAAGTTCCTCTGAAGTGGCCGAAATTCTGTAGCAGTGGAAAATGTAAAAAGTAACAGCAAAACTGTTGCCAATGTGCTGAGGGATTGTTTATGTTAAAGTCCATATACAATCTAATTGTTGGCCCTGTGTTCTCTCATTTGAAGGGGAAAAAAGTATATCAATAAAGCAATTTCCGCCTTTCCTCTAAAAGACTACTTAATATACAGCAAATCTGAAAACAGGATATATTTTTAGATTAAACTGAATGGAAGACACTGTACTATATTAATTCAGTGGGCATCAACCAAACAGACCGCTGTCAGTCTGGATCAAATTACTATGGAAATGCACTGCTGAATGATGTCTTTGATCAAACACACACACACACACACACACACACACACACACACACGCACACACGCAAACACACACACACACACACACACACACACACACACACACACACTCACTCACTCACTCACTGTCAAAGTCCTTATTTAGGCATGAATCTGTTCCATGAATTTGCATGATTACTAATATTACCATAGAAACAACACTAATGCTGAGTGAGTGTGTGTATGAGGTCATTACATTGAAAGCCAGAGCGAGGAAACTACAAAGGATGTTGTCCACCACTTAATGGTGTGTGTATTAATATCACAACCTTCAAAAGACTGGATAGTGTGTGTGTGGAGAAAGGCTTGGTGCAATTTCTCTGAACTGTTTGAACTATGACATGCCCCCTCACTGTCTGAAATCCTCTCTTACCTAGTTACCCCTCTACCTATTATACAAGTTGTGCACAATCACTTCACTTTGCTGCCAATACAAAAATAGTAATACGATCTTTCATCTGTATTCTCACAGAACTAGAAAAGATGAAATGTTGCACATACTTTTTATTTTATTCTTTTACCATTTGCAAATCACAGGCAACAGCTGGTCTTCTGAAATTCAACTTCTGTTTCTTGTGGTAAACAAACCTCATGTGTACATTGTTGATTAGGCCATGGACAAAACTACTTTTCTTCCAATATCCCTGCTGTGCTGAAGCCCGTGCTGTATATCATTAATTCAACAACAAATAAGCTATTGTCAGCATGTAGCTCCTGGATACAGACAGTAGTCTATAAAGAGGCTCAATATATCTTGGCCTTACTCTCTTAACGGTTGCGGCTGCAGCAGACCCAGTTAAACAGAGGATGGTTGTTTTCTCTATTTGCAAGAGCAACAAACTCAAGTATTGTTAATTAATGTTGTTAATCGACTCCATATGAGATTGTTTAATAGTGATGCAAGTGCAACTACCAGATAGCTTTTACCGTAGCTAATTAATTGTTATTCGGTGTCTGGTGTTGTACAAAAGTACTGCACCAACCTTCATGGTTGAATGCCCATTTAGCGCCATAGCATCATGCCCAGTGACTAAAGTCTGTTGTTAATTTACATCTGTTTACAACTGTTCATATTTTTAAAAGGTATGTGTCAGGTCTGTAAAGTGTTTTAACTGTGTTCCAGTTTACAGTTCAATGACACATTAAATCAACTGGTACACTAAGTAAATACATACCCTTCAAAACTTGGTGTAAATAGGTAAACCTTACATAGCTGAAATGTTTACCATTTTAAGTTGACTAAAGAACACATTTCCTAATAGAGTGAAGGCAGCGTGTAAAATAAAAGTGTACTACTGCAAACTTTACTTTGTGATAAGGATTCAGAGAAGTAAACCAACTCAAACATGACTGTTTGTCCTTGTCCAGAAGGCAATAAAAGTTAATCTGAGCTGGCTGGTGGTAATTAAAGTGTCTTCCTCTGTTATTGACTATCAGTAGCAGCAAACCCTCCTTTTTGCTCCCTTCCTCTATTCCTCATCTCTTTTCTTTTCTCTCGCTCCATCCTTTTGGCTTCCTGCTGCTCTCCACTTCCATTCGTCAATAGTCATTAAGTACAATCTCATCATCCTATCCTACACACAAACACACACAAACAAAGAAACACACACAGATCTGATGAGGCTCTGGTGGTTCAATAGTTGATTAGTGTCTTGCCTAATAGTGCACAGGTTGACCCTCTGTCCTCTGACCACCAATAGACATGTTTAGTAGACTGGAAGACACAAACTGAATATAAAGGGCACTATATGGAATGGACAAACACTGGATATATTTATGGAGGTACTTTAACATAACCCTGCCAGTTCTTGTAGCCCTCACTTGTTGTCTGCAAGCTTTCAATCACAGAAAATAAACGTATGTATTACTTGTGTTTTTCTCAATGAGTATGAGAAATCTGACAGTTGCAGAGGTCCCATCCTATATTTCTTTACTAACCTCTCTGGAGACAGTCAGTCAGTCAGTCAGTCAGTCAGTCATACGCACAAACATTCACAACACAAACATACACAACAGTCAGCTCTGTATCAGGTAGACAGACAGAAAGTTAGTTGCATATTTGCTTGCTTGCATACTTACAGCACTATGAAGCGGAGTGATGAGAGCTTGATGCTGACTCAGGACTTCTACAATGGACAGAGTTGTCCTAATCAACTCCTCACATACTGCTGTACCTAAAGAAAAATCAAAGAGGAGAATGGTCCACATTCCATTAACTGAGCTCCCTGCAAAGATAGCTGGGTGTATTCCATTTGTGGAGTGTGGTTGTTATTATTGCCTTTGAGCAAGGCACTGAACCCCCTCCGCTTCTCCAGGTACAGTAAATGACTGACTCTTCACTTTGTACCTTGCCTTGTGCACAGGTATTTGAAATTCCCTACCACATCTGTCATGCATCTTTTAGGCTGTATCTATCTTTCATATATTAAAGAGGTACCCATTTCATTCCAGGTCTGTCTCATTGCATTGTGGGCATTGTGTTCAGATGAATGTTCAAACAGGCAGTCTGACGGAAATAAAAATGTTCTCAATCTAAGGGCCTGTCTCTCTCTCTTGGCCAATCTCCCCTGTCCCTACTTTTTATGGATCCAATGCACATTTCATAGCTCATTGACTGGAATCCTATTGTTAATGCATCTTCATTCCAGCATCATTTTAACAAGTTAGTTAGTAAGTCAGTATTTCCAGGCAACTCCCAAATAGTGGAGCAGTAGAATACGTTGAAACGCTAAAAATGGTCGGAGTGAAAAAAAAAAAAAAAATCATGTGTCCTTGAAATTCAAGACTGTTAACCATAGGTTTCTAAAGAGGCGTGGCAGAAGCTCAATGTGGGTGGCTTAGGCAACATTCAGTGTTGGGTCTGTCTCTATGGCAGAAACCCCTAACAACTAACCCTCCGTAGAATGGAGCAAAGTCAAGTAATGAGTAAAATATCCCTTTAATAGTTTCTTTTCTTACGATCAAAAGATGACTTGTCAGTTAAAGTATATCCTTCACAACTAAATGTTATTTGCTAAAGATGTTTTATTTATTACTTTTAAGATGTAAACACTCATTATAAAATGTCAGTTCTTAGGAGAACAAAAGCAGCTACGGCAAAATAAGACTTATAAAAGCATCTGGTAAAATGATAACTATGATCAACATAAAAATAAAATAAGTATACATGAGAAAAACACACAACAATCCAAAACACTGGAGAGTAAATAAATATTGTAGATTATTGAACATGTGTAAACACTTTAGCAATTGAGAAAGTAACTCACCCAAAGCACTGGCCAGATTGGTTTCACTCGACTCTATAGAGGTGACATATTTCTGTGAGAAAGTGAGGGGGTAAAAAATTACACAACAACTGAATACTACAGCAGTCCTTTTTAGTGTAATTGTGGTAATGGTTCCCTGACTACATTTTAAACATTATTGGTTGTTAGCACTGTTGCCTGACAGCAAGAGGGTTCCTGGTTTGAATCTAGGCTGGGGCCCTTCCGTGGGTCCTCTCAGGGTTCTTCGGTTTCCTCCCACAGTCCTAGACAAGCCTGTGTTAGGTCCATTGATTACTCTAAAGTGCCCGTAGGTGTGAGTGTGAATGGTTGTCTGTATCTGTTTGTCTCTATGTGCCCTCCGATAGACTGGCATCCTGTCCAGGGTGTACCCTGCCCGATGTCAGCTGGGATCCACTCCAGCGACCCCGATAGGTACAAGCGGTTGACGATGGATGGATTGATCCAAACTTTCTTAATGGTGTTAACTTGTTGGAATGTCACTACATATTTAAACATGTCGTATGATTTGAATTCGAACATGCAGTGCAGTCCCAGTTTAAACAGTGTTATCTAAACACAATACTACCAAACACTTACCAGAAGCAATCCAGTTTGGACTAAAAACTCTTCATTCACAATCTGACATCTAAAGACCTGTGAGAAGACAATCAGTTACACAGGCAAACAGGGAAGAGGTGATGGGACAACTAAGACAAAGGGGAGTGAAGAGGAGGAATACACATATTTTTCTTACAGGCTTTTTATACAAAAACCCAAATGATGTACATAGTCACAGGTGTATCTATCTGGGCGAACCTAAAGTAAGTGTATAATTCTATAAAAATTAACGGATGTTAAGTCTGATGTAACACATCAAAATACAAACGCTCCATCGAACAAAACAAACAATAACAGCCGCACCTGTGAACGATTACGATCACTTCTTTGTTCTACTTTCATCGATGGGAAAGAGGTAAAATGAAACTACGTTGTTTAACCTCGATCTGTTCAAACAACGCAGTGGAACACGGCACTGCAGCATTATAGCAATACAAGGCTTGGACCCGATTGGGCCTGGATATTGTATTTTGGAAGGGAATCACGCTATAACTTAACAGCGGGATAACAATATATCAGAATCAGAATCAGAAATACTTTGATAATCCCAGGGGGAAATTATTTTCGTTTCAAATGCCAGCTACACAAACAACATATTTATGAACAACAATATTATACAGATAACATACTGTATATTTGTAAAAACAGAAATATAAAACAGTATATCTATATCTATATATACGGTATATAAAATATCAAATTTACTATAGAAATATATACAGATCAAAAGTACTGTAATAATGTGCAAAGTATATTAGAAGATGGGTAGAAAATCTATGTGGATAACCTTGCAGGCAGTAATGCTAGAATGTTAAAATCAAACAATGTATAAACCTCCTTTAGGTCCAAGTTACCTGTGACGAAAGAAGTTCTAGTACTACAGAAATTGTTGGCAAAGTGTGTTTCAGCTGTTTGCTCTGAGCTGTAGATGGGTGCCTCCTCCCTATCACACCTCGTAATGTACATAAGATATCCTCTGCAGAGAGGAGAGAAGACACGACATGGGGACACAAGAGGGGATGAGAAGGGATGAGTAGAAGGCCAACGGAGATGTACATTTTAATATAAACTCATTTTACACTGAATCAAACCACAAAATATTTGCATCTGAATATTTTGTATGCCAAAAAAAATGTTGAGTAAATTGATTTGAAAATTCATACAACCCTGTTTCTAAACAAGTTGGGACATGGTGATGTTTAGCACTCTGTTGCATCACCTCACCCTCTGTTAGCATTTGGGAACTGAGGAGACCAACTACAGTCATTTTGAAAGTGGAATGTTTTCCCATTTTTCCTTGATGTAAGATTTCTGCTGCTCAACAGTTTAATGTTTTTCAAATCATTACATTCGCTTTCTATTTAAATTTTACACAGTGTTCCAACTTTTTTGGAAACAGGGTTCTTTAAACGTATAGGCAGAAATCTCTCTGTACCCAGTATTACTGGTGCAGTGCTACTCAGATATGCAACCAATAAATCCAGACACTGCGACAGGTATCCTGATTGGCTGGGGTTCTCTCTGAGGGGAGTGGCTTTGCGCAGGTCTCTCTCCAGGTGCATCACAAGTCTAGAGACAAAGCGACACACATGCATTGTATGTCACAAAATGTATTTTGCATTACTAAGCAGCAACGTCCGGGGCTGAGAAATGAAGCCAAGACAGAACAATTCCACTTGGGACCATTTGAGGCTGGCCCTAAAACATGTTAAAATGCCCAACTTTACAGCAAAAATATGCATGTTTACAGCCTGGTAAAAAAAAACAGCAAGCTAATTTCCCCGTTCATGACATCTGTATATTTTTATATTCTCACCTGTTTAAATTATATTAAAGTGTGCCTCTGGGGAATTTGGAACCCACTGTCTTTTTCGGCATGAATATACATCAAATAAGCCATCGAGACAAGTTTTCTGGATCACCTATTCTGCCGGCTACATCCAGATTGAGAGGCAGACCATACAAGTCGATAACTGAATGCACTGGAGGTTCAATAGCACTGAACTTGGTAATCAACTTGTTAAGGCTACCTGCCAATATGAACTGCTAAAGCTTGTAGCATTGTTAAACAGTCTTTTTTTTTTATATAAACTACGGGTTCTCTAACTACGTTGTTGGTGCTTCGTTTTTATGTGTAGGGACTGTTATCCTGTTACTGCAGAGGTTTGGTGCTATTTTGAGAAGTATAAGTGTTTTAAAAAAGCTGTTTCAGATGGTTTAGCACTCCACCCCCAGCTACTCAGCGTTAGCCATGTCTGGCTGCTAGCGACACTCAACCTCTTTGCCCATTTCTAGACTAGGTGGGAGCAGGCAGCGTCAGGCACTGCCAAGATGGCCGTGGCCTAAGCCACCCACATTGAGCTTCACAACGGCTCTTGAGAAACCTATGGTTGATATCAGGGAAACTACGTCAATATTTCAAACACTCTTGAATTTCAAGGAAACATTTTTAGCGTTTCAACGTATTCTACTGCTCCACTCATTGTGAGTTGCCTGGAAATATTGACTTAATGACTAACATGTAAAAATTATGATGAAATGAAGAAGCATTAACAATATGATTCTGGTCAATGAGCTATGAAATGTGCATTGGATCCATACAAAGAAGGGGCAGGGAGATTGGCCAAGAGAGAAAGACAGGCCCTGAGATTGAGAACATTTTTATTCTCATCAGACTGTCTGTTTGAACAGTAATCAATATTATTCTATTCACAAATTCATAGCACAGAGGAAAGGTTACCACTGCTAACTGATATTCATTACCTATACACAAACACACCCACATTGTACAAGCACACACAAGCAAAAAAGGCATGAATGCAGACACATTGAGAGAAATTCAGGGAGGTCATGTTAGTTAACAAATATTGATTCTAAGTTTAAGACTAGGAATGGTGCAAGGAGAGTGAGGGATTACAAATCAGTATTTTTCCTCACAATGTTACATAAAATATTAGCAGCCACTTTCCACAGTTATTTAGAATCCAACACAGCTACTGTTACTATATTACAGGTCCAATACATTTCAGGGAGCTCTAAAAGTAATTGCTGGATTTTCCGTTATTGTTACAGACTGTTGCGGTACCTAGCAGGTACCACATACCTAAGACCTTCAGTTATGAAAACAGTTACTTCCTACAATACCTAATAGTAAGTTCTAGGTATTAAATACAATGATATATTTAATTGACAACTCAAAAACTATTAAAACCAAGACATTCCACAACAATAACAAAGTTATCCTGTAAATGTTTTGTTTTGTGGGAGAATGTTCAGTTAGTGTGCAGAAATGTGTTGTATGTAACAATGCATGGAGGGTGTGGTTTTGGGAGGGACAGAGCATAAAGACAGGGGGCATACATCTGTCTTAAGCAACATCCAAGTCAACTTTATGTGATGACCTCACTAGCCTCAAGTATAATACAACATTTTATTCTAATGCAAAAGTCTTTTACGTATATCTTTCCATCTACTGTACAGTATTGTCTGTCTGTCACAATAACCAGCTCCAGTCCTGCTTCCTGTTGTTCTGCCTATTTGTCCTTCTAGACTTCTGCCTGTGTGTTCCTATGTAAGCCATTTCTCCTGATTGCTAAATAAAGAGAGACAAACTTGCCACCTCTCTGTCAGTCTCTGTGGGAGACTCACAAAGTACTCTCACAAAACTGACCTGCAAGTGGCCCGCTCCATGTGTGTGTGACTGTGTCTGTTGAAAGCCATCACACTCCACTCCCAATGGCAATCTTGACACTTTTTCAGTGAGGCATGGGCAAGTTTATCTCATACAGACAAAAACACATACACACACATATTTTCATGCCACTGAGGAGCTAATTAAACAGAACGTGTCTGGGTGAGAGCAGGACTGAGGGAAGGACGTGTGCCTGTGTGTGTGGTTGAATGATGCAGAGTGCTCAGTGGGAGAGAGACAGGCAGGTCAACTCTGACAGCTCTAACACAGTGAGCAAAGGGGGAGTAAGTAAGACGAGAGGGATGGATAGAAAGAAGAAGTGTGTGTGTGTGTGTGTGTGTGTGTCTGTGTGTCTGTGTGTGTGTGAGAGAGAGAATGAGAGAGAGAGACAGAGAGACAGACAGAGGAAATAAGCTGAAGAGAACATAAGAATAAGAAATAAGAATAATAATAAAAAAAGAAATTCTGTTTTGGAGTCATGTGTAAAGACTTCCAGGAATTTATTTATTCTCATAAATAAATATAGTAAAGCAAGGCCATAACATAGCAATAACAATAAATCCAGTAAAAGCAGGCTCTGGCGTAGGGCGGAAATTTCAGAGAGAATGGTTCAATTGGAATATTCCTCCATCCGTCCACAACTAATTTGTTTTAATTACCTAATTTATTTCCTTTTGTGCATTGCATTGTGGGGCATAAGTGTTCATCATTGCCCCACACATAGAATAAGTGAATTCATGAAGCATTATGACATGTTCAAGGCTACTTACTTTTGTCAGATTATATATGAACCCACTACATACTAAAAACCCAATTAGTTCTGTTATATTAGATGGAAATGGGACACTGCATATACTCTTTACTTGTGTATGATAAAACAATTAAACATTTAATGATATGTATTACTTCATACTACATTTATGCTGACATAAGATAACTCCTCAGCAGCTGCCAAGGAGAGGTTTTGTGATTATGAGGGAATAAAATGGTGTATTCATAAAGGTACTTTGGTGATTAAAATAATTCTGAAGGCAATATGACGATATTAGATCGTGAAGAATTAGAACATGTTGACGATCTGCCAAAGCAGGGAGATCGTAGTATTGTCTATAGAGCACATTCAATCCATTGCTGTTCTATGCTCTGCACAGACGCATCAGGTTATTTTTCCTCAACCAAATCCCACTATTGGCTACACCATCGCCTGGCTGCCCTAAAGACAGGCCGATCAACCAATCTTAGCGAACTAGCAGTGACTAGGATGTCTCAATCTGCATAATGTTTGATTCAGAGAGTAGCGGGAAGAAAATGAATGTCCTAACAGCACACGAGTGTCAGACTATGGCAATGCATCGACGCTGTCTGTCAACACTTACACAGAATGTGTGGAATCGGCTGTAAAATATGCGCCAAAAAAATGTTAAATGTACCGTGCAACTGCAGTAATTGGCATTGCCAACATACTTAACTCTTACTAACCTAAACCTTATTTTTTAATGGAAAAGTTAAACTGGCAGCTCACACAGTTGAGAAAGAAAAATAGATCTTCAAAATTGAGAGAAAAGGAGAGAAAGAGAGGGAGGAGTAAGAGAGAGGCGTTTGAATAAAAAAAGAAAAACTTAGTGAGGAAAAGAGAGAGGGAGAAGAGAGACAGTTCTGAGGATCCATATGTCAGTAATCTAGGGCATCTTTTTCAAACTGAAATACTAACTGGTCATAAATTACCAAGGGAAAGGGTTGTGTATATATATGCAGTATATCATGCATATGCATCTGATCATGTGGGTTATGCACATTCACAGCTGCATTGCAAGTTAGTGTGGGGTGAAACACAGGACAACCAGCTAATGAACCATTTGAAGTTTCAGTAAAGTTAAAACATACAGCAGCACAATCTGAATGTCCAGAGTACATACATTTATATTATCATTCCCATGGCTGCTGTGCTAGTTAACGCAAAGGTTACACAGAGTACAACTGCCTTGCCAACAGCCCCAGGCAGCATCAGTATGAAGGAAGACTCCCTTACCCAAGTTTTTCAAAAAGCAATCTGAGTGCTTGTATCTGAATGTGAAACCTCTGCTTCAAGATAAAACACTTCATGGAAGCATACATGGCAAAATGTTGGTTTAATCATCAAACAAATATTTAACTCAGTTTACTGTGTAACGTCAACAATAAGTCAGTTAAATGTGAAGATTATAAAAAGAAATATCTGTGTACATTAGGCTGCTGCTTTTTCACACCCAAACCGAAAGCTTTTCTAAAATTCTCTTCAGAGTAAATAAACATGACACTGCTAGTCATGCATTGTAGTCAGGCGTTCACTTTTAATCGAAAATCGAGAACTTCCAACTTCTGAGTCAGGCTTGTAGTAAGGGCAGAAGTGTAATAGGAACATGTGCGTGTGGATTTAATATACATATAGGGGACGGACCGGAAGTAGAGAGGTGAATGTGTTTCAATAAAGTTTACAAAAGAGCAAAAAAAGAGTCAACACGACCAGCGACCATGAACATGACAAGATGGAGGCTCTGAAATAACAGGATCCCCTGCAATTACATCTTACCGCCAAAGAGGCCGCTAGAAACACCATATCTCAATTCTTATGGAGTACAACTTTAGGGGGTGAATTTTCAATTGCCTATAATTCTCAAATGAATCGGTAGTGTGCACACAAGTCAAATTCGTAAATCAACAGTTTTGTCAGATTTAGGCTACATCGACACTACTCGATTTTCTTTTTTAAACACATATCTTTTGCAATGTTTATGCCCTTTAAAAAAAAACTGACCTTTGGAAACAATGAGGCAGACACCCGCATTTGCCTCCTGATTGGGTCTTATCAGTCATGATCTGTCCTTCCCTGATTCATCACGCACCTATTATTTGTTGTTTATTAATGATCCTTTTCTAAAAGAAAACAAACACCAGCCTTGATAACCGGTGGTTATTTCAACATGGATAACAATTCACAGCCATTTCTGACCTTGTTGTCAATGGAAGCAGCTGTTGTGCAGTGAAATTATGCATTTTATAATCCAACTTAATGGTAAATGGTAAATGGAATGTTACTTCTATAGCACCTTTCTAGTCTTCTGACTCTCAAGGCGCTTTTACACTACTTGTAACATTCAAAGTCGGAAACTTTGTTGTGAGTAGACACTTTTATCCAGCTATTTTTGCTATTTTTTTTACTACCGGAGCACAGATATAACACATGCACTTGTTAAAATGAGTGCCGCAGCTGCCTCGATTGGATTCTGACCCCGGGGACTGCTGTGTTGGAATTATACATTGACAGAGGCTACCTGCCCATCATCAAATCTATTCACTCAAACCACATCCCCACACCCATGCTTAGCAAGGGAAGCAATTTGGGGTTCAGGATGCTCAACATGCTCTACCTCTGCGCAAGAGGCAAGTTATTATTCAAGCAAATCTGACAATTCTCCTGTCCAGCGGCATTATCAGCCTTTCCAGCATGCGCATGCCCAGTGTACATGAAGGGTCTGTGATAAGTGTTGTCAGGTGTGTTACAGTATGGACGCAGATTAGTTCTGAAACGTTGATAAAACGCTCAAAAGGATGGAGAAAACATAGTAGTGTGGATGAAGCCTTAGTCAACTACTGTGGACATAGTCTCAGAGTGGGCTACTGCGTAGCATCTAGCCAGAATGAAAAGCTCTTAAACTTAAAAGGAGTGTGTCATCTTCCCCTAGGCAAAAAGTAAATCCCACTAGCCATCTGAAATGACCAACAGAACAGCTAGGCTGGAACTATACATTGTATATTATACATCAATTAACTACACAAAGTAGTGTTGTGGTAGTTAAACCAAATGCTGTTTCTTACAAATGAATAATATAAAACAAACAAAAAACTGGAGCACAATTTTGGCTTTACCCAACCACACGGCATAGTGAAAAGGGAATTTAGTTTTAGCTACGATATAGAGCAGCTGGGTAAGAGAATACAGTCTAAAAAAACATCTAAATAATTAAAAGGGAATCCCACCCTGAAATGGAATTCACAAATGATATTTGTTTGTTCTCTGGCAGTTCAGTCTGTGTGTGAACATGGGCAACTACATTCCAGAGAAACTAATTAGCCAGTGGTCTGACCGACTGAGTGGAGTTATGAGTATGCTTCACTGGTTAAAATCTTAGCACAGAGGGTTCGGGGGGTACACCATGTGGTAAGATAACACATCACTCTCAGGCAGCATACATGCGCTATAACTATGTAATGGTACAGTAAAATTAAAAAGAGTGCAACCCTTGAATCAACGAAGTGAAATTATCGCTGAATTTGCAGCATCCTCCATAGTAAACAGGATGTATCAACCACTGATCCCTTGTTTATTATATCACATCTGGTTTATCATTAATTCCAGATGTTTATGAGGTTTTCACATAAACGACATGTCCCTACCAATACTGTGGGAGGACAGAAATGTACCTATCAATATACAAGGTAACCCATTCGCATTATCTTACTGACGGATGGACGAGAGCTGCTTAGTGTCCTCCTGGTTGATCTGTAAGAAGACTGGACTGCTGTGCGGCACCGTTCCTCTGACTGGTAGCTCTGTGTCTACTGTCTCTGTAAATGAAGTGCAGTTCACAACTGCTTTCCTAAACTTTGTCTCATCCAGAGACCAGAGTCCCAAACTAGATTAAATGTCTGTCAGATGGTCTGAATGGGATATTACCATATCAGCAGAGCAATAACATACTGCACAGCAGACTATGGCAGGTGGATTCTCAAAATCACAGGGAAAACAGATTATATATGTTAAGGTTTATAAATTAATTAAAATGCATTCATTTAGCTTTTTATAGACGTGAACAGCTCCATACACAAATACTTCTCCAAACTAAAGATACAAAGGAGGAGGGAAAAGTAAATTATACCTACATGCGTGTTGACCATAGCAGCGACAACAATAAATGAGAAAAGTTGATCTACAGAAGAATAAATATTTTAAAGCAAAACAGAATGCCTGAGAGCCATACTGCATTATATTCCATTATATTTTATATGCTTGCGTTTTGTCTTTTCCCTTACATTAATACAATATTTCTGCCATATATTTGGGCATGCAGTGCAGGAAATAAATTGTCGAACAGTCAATTTTCTGAAGGGAGGACTCCTATACATCCCCCTTAAATGTGTCCCCCTCAATGCTGAAAAGAAACCTTTGTTGTTGGCTTCTAATATACACTAGACACTAGATATAAGATGGGTCAGTTTTATACTTGGTCACAGTAAGTGACAAATCCGGCTGTTAAGTCTGACGTAACACCCTTTCAAAATACGATTTCTGGGTCAAAACGCTCTAAACACTCTAACGTCAGTTAGACACCTTTTTCATTCATAAGAAAGAGGTAAAATGACAGTTACGTTTGTTTTTTTAAAAACTCAGATCTGTTCAACAAACGGTGAATACGGCACTGCTGTGCTGTAGAAATACGAGGCTTGGAATGGTTTGGACACGGAAATCGTGTTTTGAAAGGGTGTTACGTCACCACTTAACAGCCGGATAGTGAGCTACTGAAGATGCTGCTTAGTTTGTCAGAAAGTTATTTACAAATAACTTCTTGCTTGAAGCATGTTTTAATTACATATTACCGAGGGAGACACCTTGTCTATATGTATGATAGTGAGTGAGTTGGTGAGTGAGTGAGTCGGTGGGTGAGTGATTGATTGAGTGAGTGAGTGAGTGGGTGAGTGAGTGAGTGAGTGAGTGAGTGAGTGAGTGAGTGAGTGAGTCGGTGAGTGAGTGAGTGAGTGAGTGAGTGAGTGAATGAGTGAGTGAGTGAGTGAGTGGGTGAGTGAGTGAGTGAGTCGGTGAGTGAGTGAGTGAGTGAGTAGGTGAGTGAGTCGGTGAGTGAGTTAGTGAGTGAGCGAGTCGGTGAGTGAGTGAGTGGGTGTGTGGGTGGGTGTGTGAGTGAGTGAGGGAGGGAGGGAGGGAGTCGGTGAGTGAGTCGGTGAGTGAGTGAGTCAGTAAGTCAGTGAGTGAGTGAGTGAGTGAGTGAGTGAGTGAGTGAGTGAGTCGGTGGGTGAGTGAGTGAGTGAGTGAGTGAGTGAGTGAGTGAGTGAGTCGGTGAGTGAGTCTGTGGGTGAGTGAGGGTGTCGGTGAGTGAGTGAGTCGGTGAGTGAGTGAGTGAGTGAGTGAGTGAGTAAGTGAGTGAGTGAGTCGGTGAGTGAGTGAGTGAGTGAGTGAGTGAGGGTGTCGGTGAGTGAGTGAGTGGGTGAGTGAGTGAGCCGGTAGGTGAGTGAGTGAGTGAGTGAGTGAGGGTGTCGGTGAGGTAGTATTTACCTTTGTTGACAGCAGTATAGCAGTGTATGTGTGTTGTCCTGTAATAGTAGCAGAAGTAGTAGTAATGCTTTGGCTCTTGTTACTGTGGATGGACTCTCAAGACAACGTAGCACCTTCAACACCAAATCCTACAAAACACAAATGAATAAAGTGAAATTGACTGGTTGGTAAGGGTTCTGCTGGTGTACAGTCCAAGATACTATGCTCTGAAAATAATCAAATACTAACTAAGTAAGTTGATTCAGAGTTTGAAGAGCAAACACAGTGTGGCTATTTCTCAGTTTATCTCGTCATGATATATTACTGCAATGTATCCAAATAATTAATGCGAAGAAATAAGAAATTATTCAATGTAACATTTTCCCTAAGGTATAAATCTTTAAACAGAGAACACACACACACACACACACACACACACACACACACACACACACACACACACACACACACACACACACACACACACACACACACACACACACACACACACACACACACACACACACACACACACACACACACACACAGTAGCCTACAGCTACTTTAGACATCCATTCACTCAGCATAAACTCAATTGCAGAAACTGGTTGGAAAAATTTGTGACTGGCCAACATTCATTACCATTATCATCAACACCATACGCTTTTCACTCTGTGTGTGTGTGTGTGTGTGTGTGCGTGGGTGCGTGCGTGTGTGTGTGAGAGAGCCTAATGCGAGAGAATGTGCATGCGTGTGTGTTTATGCGGCGACACACCAAGTTAATTAATTTCAAAGCCCAGTAGTGTGTGCCTAGCTGATAAGTCCCTCCCCACTACCCATAATGCTCTGCTGAAGTAGAAGGCTGCAGTTCGTTCATTCAGCCAATTAGCCCAGATACTGACACACTCTACAAATTAGCGTATGTGCATGTGCTCACACACACGCAGTCAGTCTCTAACATGCATGCACACACATACACACACACTAACAGACAGAGTTCTGTGTAAACAAACTCATGGACTGTCTGTCTTTGTGCCAGGGGAGAGAGAGATTGGAGAGAGAAGAGGGTGGGGGGAGGGGGGGCTGTATGCATATCAGTGTATAATTAGAGCAGAGTTAAAGTACTAAGTTTGTATGCTGGAGTTAGATTGGAAATGCTCAATGCAAATAAATTCAGTTCAGAGTCAGATACCAATGCTAGAGTCTAGCATTGGTATCTGACTCTGAACTGAATTTAGTCTAGCAGCTAGACTCCAACTTAAAAACCTTCAAATCAATTTTAGCCCCTCTGCCTTACCAAGATTAGCACTATGTTCATATACACACTAGATGGGCTGTCTCATGAAAAATTAATTAAGTAATTCATCACAAATTAGTTTGTGCACAGTTCAGCATTAGTTCATGGACTGTAAGGCAGAGAGAGAGAGAGAGAGAGAGAGAGAGAGAGAGAGAGAGAGAGAGAGAGAGAGAGAGAGAGAGAGAGAGAGGAGAGAGAGAGAGAGAGAGAGAGAGAGAGAGAGAGAGAGAGAGAGAGAGAGAGAGAGAGGTCTTCGGGTAAAAATGTAATGGTAAAAACCTCTCCAGTAGTGATAATACCACTTATTACCAACTCCTGTAGAATTTCTTTGTAGCAATAGCAATTGAATATGACATTAAAACATTATGGTTATTTGTGTATTTAACATCTTGCAATATATTCTTACATTCTTGCATAAGAATTTAAGCAAGAATGCATAAGACAGAAGTAAACACATACCCTGCTCTGTGTGACGCGGTGTTTTTGGATGCGTGAGGCAAGTAGGGCAGTGGCCATAGCAGTGAGTAGATGCTGCTGGCCCCTGGCCCCTGCCCCACCAATATCCTCTAAGATGGCCGCAGGGCCACAGGTATCAATCATCGCCAAGAAGACAGCTGGGACCACCCGGGTTAGCCTTGAAAGAGCCTGGAGACATAGAGAGAGACAAACTCACATACTGAGGTAATTTATGTCTGTATATTTGAGGATTGTCTTCCCATTCTGGTGTAACTTCATCTTCGTGTAAGTTTTAGTGCCATAAATTAGAAGCAAGTGCTCAATGGCAAATAACATGGAGTGATGAATAACCTGTAAATGTATTTTTAATTCCAGCCCAGCGGTAGAGCAGACAATGACAGACAGTGAAATGAATAAACACGGCAGCTTCTCAGTGTTGCTGTCTTGTCTTCCGGCTGGGCAAAAGTGAAGAGAGAGTCTGTGGGTTTAAATTGAAGCAGTGTGCTGATCTCTGGCTCTGGCTCCAGACACAACATGCTCTGCTCCGCCCAGTTTGCAAAATGTAGATAAATGTATTTATACAGCCTTTTTAGTGGGCATCAACCTCACGTTTATGTGTGCATTGTCATAAGCATAAATAAAAGCTTCAGGTCGCCCGTGAGACGCAGCTGAGATGCGAGCCTGACGGAGCAGATGCAGACAGCCGAATAGATTGAAATGAGATTGTGTGAGACGTGTGAATGAAAAACGAATCTTAGAGGGCTTTGGTCTAGACCCCGGGTCAGCCGGCCATTAATTTGCATTATTTGAAGTGGTTTAGGAAAGGCAGGTTTTATAATAATTATGTATAATAACTTATCAAGTCACACAGTCATGCAAGTGTGAGTTTTCATGAATGTGAACTTACCGAGATGGCTGTGACTCTGACAGCCTCCACAGTGGAATGAGTGAAAAGGTACCAAAGGGCGGAGCCTATCTCTGTGGTAAGCAGGTGGTGGGAGGGGCCAGAGACTGCGGTGGAGATGTTCTCTATGGCTTTTGCAGCCATGTGATGGACTATGGAATCATCCTGTCAGACAGACACACAAACACTTTTCAATCATATAGATTCACTTTGGAACAAAGACTAACAAGTATATTATTAAGGGCAATGCTTAATTTAAGAATGGGGTTGATTGACAACCAGTTCTGGCAAACCCAATAAACACTTCTCAAAAGCAGAGAATAGAGTGGTGCAGGGATGACGTATTTTTGTAAGCTGACCCAGAAATTAGCATCGCCCTGATTCCCCCAACAAAAAGCCAATGGGACTTTGGATTATTGCAGAAAACAAGCTCTGTGGCGTTTTGCTCAGCAAGATAACCCTCACAACCTTTATGATTTTTGAACTGAAATGTAATTGCAGAAGTTAAAAGCAAAAAAGGCTATAAACAAACTACACCACCCAAAAGCTTCCATCTGATTTCGCTTTCATGGCGTGATGACGTTTGTAGCCTCACTTAGCGAATTGTTAGCAACTGTGTTTTTTAAGAAATGTACAATCTTCAAAATTCACAAGTGGGTGTTTTACGTCATAGAACAGAAAATTAAAAATCGCTTTAGCCTGTGTTAAACAACACACCTTATTTAAGGCATCCAACCATAATCCCATTTTTAAAAAACAGACTTCAAGATGAGGGGACCAGAACTGAGAAATGTTGACTCCTGTTTGGGTTTTAGGACTCCTTCCAGCAGCACTCTATAGAGAGCATTTCTTACCACGATAAATGTTTCATCTCAATACATCCTACAGAAGCTATAGTAATGGTATAGTCCATTAAGCCAAAAACATTACGGACTGTCACTACACCTTTAACAATATTTCACAGCAAGAGCAATGTCCATGTACACAACTTTTGCCTAAAAAATATTAAACTATTGTATTTCCTCAAATAGCAGGCTTGTATTAGAGGAAGGCCTTTATTTCTAATTCCCTCTGTATAAGTAAGTGTAAGTATAATTGGTCAGATTTTACTATGAAACCTCCTTTTGATCTGCTCCTGTTTGTCTCGTTAAAATTACTGCATTGCACTGTTAATACAAATTCAACACTTCCTGTATCTGTTTTGAATTAAAAACACTTCAGAACAACAAGGTGTTGAAAAAAAGCATGATTATATTGTTGAATTTTATTAAATTAAAGCAATGTGAATATACATTATGCTTAGTTGGCTTGCACATAATAGGACAGCCACCGCAAGTTTATTTACACTTGTTTTCCATAGGTCTTTATTTGTTTGTATCAACACATGTATTTGTACTAACAGGCTTAAAGATTAGCTTTCATACTTGGACGTGTAATGCATGTGCAAATGTATCCTAATATAGTGAATAACATAGCGGTTTGTATCCAAAAAACGATTAAAAATATATATATATATATATATATATATATATAATGCTATTGTGAGCAACACATTTTCTGGTATATTGTTAAGTTAAAGACTCAAAACTCAATTATTGAACAATGTTATACACCAAAAGGCAGAAATGAACAAAGAACTAATGCAATCACAAACTGACAATTAGATTGGCTCTCAACATCACCTCAATACAAAAATGAGAGGTTGAGTGTGTATGAGTTAGTGTGCTAGCGTTTGTGTGGATGCTTATGTGTATACTGTATTTGCACACACACCTTTGCCTGAGTAGAGAATAGTTGTTATTGTTCAGACAATGGGGCCAGGCTAATGCAATCTCTGTGGCTGAGGAAATTAGTTTTTCCAGGAAAGTCATTGTGGAGAAAGACAGTAAGTAGAACGGAAGCGATTGCCTCCGTCAGGTTATTATTGTGTTTCACTGTGTTACATCACTTACGCTACTCTCCCTAGATATGAGACAGAATACAATAGAGTCTATTAATAAAACACAGCTAACTACATTTTGTGGTAAGGGTATAATAATAACAGCTGAAACATTCATGCCATCATGGCAATTCTGAAAAGCAGTGCAGGTGACAGATGACATTTTTACACTACTTACTTTCTGCATATTCCAAACATAACTTCACTGACTATAGTACACAACATTTAAGAAACTTAAGACAGAATCCAACTGTCGCAATTCAATTCAATGTTATTTATAGTGTGAGATCATAAGAGAAGTTATCTCATGGCACTTTGCATAGGGTAGATCATGACCAGGGCATTCAACTATATTGTTCAGAGGGCCCCATTTTCAGAAAGCCATCGGCCTGACATTTTTCCTGAGCCATAATTTCTATTATATATGTACACTTGACACAACACCTCACCACATTCCTTGTGTCTTCTGTCCTCCTACCTCTGTTGAAAAAGGTAAAGGTCTGATGACGTCACTGATGTACACATTAATAAGCCATGTGCAGCTGTGCCGCTGTTAGAGGGAGGAGGTGCTGGCCAAATCATTAGAAAGGACCAATAAAATAACTGGTAACATTAGAGCTTATATATCATATTATTATTCAAGATTCAAGATTCAAGATTCAAGAAGCTTTATTTATCCAGAGGGAAATTATTGTGCAACAGTTTCAATACAAAGATGGGAAAGGATCAGAGTGACAATAAGCTAACATAATCAAATAAAATAAAGCTAACATAAAATAAATCAAACAATAAGTGTGACAGAGTGCAACAGATATTGTGGTTAAGCGTAGGTATATACAATATACAACAATACGCACTGTGCAGTTAAGCAGCATATTGAAATATAATAAGTACAAACTGAATAAGTGATACGGAGCGATAATTGAAACAGTGTTAAAGATGTAGCATTATTTCCTTAAAAATGTAGCAGCATTTCCTACAGAACTAAGTTACAGTAAAGTAAAGTGAAGTGTAGCAGCCTTTCTTACTGAAGTAAGTTAGTTACAGTAAAGCGCAGTGAAGTGTAGCAGCCTTTCTTAACGAAGTAAGTTACAGTAAACCACAGTAAAGTGTAGCAGCATTCTGACTTAAGTAAGTTACAATACAACTAAATAAAGTGATGCAGTGGTGTTATAAAGTGACAAAGTGACATTTTCTCAGGATACAGTGTCTCCACTCCATGAATTATAGAGTTTGACGGCGTTCAGTGTTACACCGGGGGAGAATGAGTCTGTGGCTGAAGGTGCTTCTGCTGGAGGTCAGCAGCTGGTGGAGAGGCTGAGAGTTGTTGTCCAGGATGCTGTGCAGTTTAGACAGCATCCTCCTCTCAGACACCGCCACCAAAGAGTCCAGTTTGACCCCCAGGACGGAGCCAGCCTTCCTGATGATCTTACTGATTCTCTTGGCGTCTGCTGCCCTCAGTCTGCTGCCCCAGCACACAACAGCAAAGAAGATGGCACTGGCTACCACCGACTGGTAGAACATCCTCAGCATGGTGTTACATACATTGAATGACCGGAGCCTCCTCAGGAAATAGAGAAGACTCTGGCCCTTCTTGTAGACAGCCTCAGTGTTCTTGGACCAGTCCAGTTTGTTATCCAGGTATACTCCAAGGTATTTGTAATCCTGGACAACATCCACAGCCATGCCGTTGATTGAGATGGGTGTGGGGGCAGATTTACTCCTGCGGAAATCCACCACTAGCTCCTTAGTCTTCGTGGCGTTTAGAATCAGGTGATTAGCTGCACACCAGTCGACGAAGGAGTCCACAACGCCCCTGTACTTCTCCTCCTTCCCCTCACTGACACAGCCAACAATTGCAGAATCGTCAGCAAACTTCTGCAGGTGGCTGGACTCAGAGAGGAGCTGAAAGTCTGAGGTGTACAGGGTGAACAGAAAGGGGGAAAGAACAGTTCCCTGTGGAGCTCCAGAACTGCTGACCACAGTGTCAGACACTCCGTCCTGCAGTCTGAAATACTGTGGTCGACCTGTTAAGTAATCCGTAATCCAGGAAACCAGGGGAGGGTCCACCTGCATCGCCGTCAGCTTACGTCCCAGTAGAGCAGGCCGGATGGTATTGAACGCACTGGAGAAGTCCATGAACAAGATTCTCACTGTGACCATCTCCTCACAGTCCTGGTCACAGGAAACCGCTGGACTTGGGGCTTATACAGGGGCTGCAGATGGATGAGGTTGTGGTCTGATCTTCCAAGAGAAGGAAGGGCAGTGGAGCTGTAAGCCTCCTTAACATTAGCATACAGCAGGTCCAGTGTCTTGTTTTCCCTGGTGGGACAGTCCACAAACTGCTTGAAAGTGGGCAGTGTTGCAGCCAGAGTGATGTGGTTGAAGTCCCCAGATATTGCAATGAATGCGTCTGGGTGCCGTGTCTGAAGGCCCGTGACGACGGTGTGGATGACGTCACTCGCGCGCTGCGTTTGCAGTCGGAGGAATGTAAACAACCAGGACGATCATGTGTGAAAACTCCCTCGGCAGATAGTATGACCGCAGGCTCACGGCAAGCAGCTCAATGTCCGGGCTGCACACACGCTCCTTTACAGTAACGTGTCCAGGATGACACCACTTGTTGTTATTAAGAATAGCAAGTCCCCCACCTTTCCTCTTGCCACTCTCACGGTGACTCCTGTCCGCCTGAACAGTCTGAAAGCGGTCCACAGTGATCAATCTGTATTTGTCTTATTTATTTGTTTCAACAAAATTGATTGGTGGGCCAGGCCGCCAGCTGAATAGGGCTGGTCTAGACCCGTGGTTCTCAAACTTTTTTCAACAATGTAACCGCTTTGAAATTTTTTTCAGCAAAAGGAAAAAAAGTCCTATATAAAAAGGTAGAATACAGTTCTGCGCCATAGGTGTTTGATTTAGAAACGGTAACTGGAAGTAAGTTCTCTAAGTTGCACGTACAGTTTCGTGAGAAAAACAGGCTTGCACTTCCATGAGTATCGTGGGTATAGTAAAAGTAATTAAGTAATAACTAAAAGCCTTAATAATAATGGAAACATGAATAATAATAATTATACCAGTGGATGGTATACAGTGATACTCCATCAGAAGTATTTTTTAATATGAAACTCCCTTTAAGTTTGGCTGTACAAAGTTTTTAGTTTGTTTCTTATCACACAGCTGTGGTCAGCATGAATTTACGTCATTTACAATGAAATGGTGACAAATTTTCACATAATCCATTTTTCTGCTTTCCATCTGTGTGCTCAGTATGTTTCAGCAGTCATAGTATTGGCAAAATATGGTTAAATAAACTGCTTATGTTTCGTATTACCATCCTCCTCAAAAGCTCAGACACTATTGCAGTATAATCAGGATATTGAAGGGCAGATGTAGATTATGTGGATTAAAATGCAGGAATGGTTTAAATT
Organism: Echiichthys vipera; assembly: GCF_963691815.1. NCBI lineage: Eukaryota > Metazoa > Chordata > Actinopteri > Perciformes > Trachinidae > Echiichthys > Echiichthys vipera. Next base: position 25,413,373 of record NC_139833.1, read on the forward strand.
TTTTATAGACATTTAAATACACTGCTTCCATGAAAACCTGTCACTATAGCAATTTATCATAATAGACATGAATTCAAAGTGAGTATAACTGCTTTGTGTCAGAAAGAGTTGATTGTCAGTTTAGATGTTCATCCCTGTGTTTTCATTATTTACACCATTTATTCAATTTCACAAAAATATTTACCCCCATCCCATCTGCCTTAACATATGCACTATGCAATAACAGACAAATATGGGATCTACTTCCCTGAAGAGACCTGGTGTCCCAAACAAAGTAAACCTTTTACAACTGAGGAAAATCTCTGTTCTCTAATGGAGGCAAGGCTGTACCCATTTAACAATGCCTCAGTGGTCAGGCTGTGATCCACAGTTATTTAACATTTTATAGAAATTAAAGATCCAGCCTATTCAACCACATGGGAACTCTAATCATAACTGAGAGCTAAAATAACCTACCTATTAATCAAATATAGGACATCACATTTTGTATTCACCACCAAGGGACTACGTAGCATGACAACATAATTAATCCTCTGGCACCCCTGCGGGAACTGGTAGAATGGCCTGTTCCAGCATTCCCCAGGACGTGCGGGCCAGCTCACTAATGAGCCCACGGGGGAGTACCCACTGTCTGTGTGTTTAATAGACTGTAGCCCTGCCAGGAACTACACAGGAAGAGAAAGAGGGGGAGACTGAAAGAAAGACAGAGAGAGAGAGAGAGAGAGAGAGAGAGAGAGAGAGATGCAGTGAGAGAGATATCCTTATATGTGGTGAGAAACAAGAAGCTAATGCAAGGAACTCCATCATTATGATGCAGAGAGAGAAATGCAGGAGACAGAGTAAAGAGTAAAGTTATTCTCATTATAATTTCTCCTAGTATGAGAAACATGTTCATCCAAGTAACACTCATTATATTATACCCAGTGTCCTACTTAGGCCTCAGATCTCCACAAAGTCAACTTTAAAGAAATTAAAGTCAAATTTTTGAAGACGACATTCACAAAAACTCGGCTACAAGGTGATCTAAGATTTGTTTGTGTTTGCACACAAGACTTTGCCAAGTTTGAACGTAAATGATGAGAGATCTGTAATTTACATGACAAAATTGAAATTATACAATTACAGTACTTATTTTCTAACAATACCACAACAGACCAAATTTAAACATGTAAAGAGAGAGAGATTTGCGTCGCATATCTGATGTCTCTCTTTCCATTGTACATAATATGGTAGTTTTTGAGCAAATATTTTTAGAGCAAGATTAAGAGTCTATAGCTATGCTAGCTGCTATGTGGGGGAGTACTGAAGACAGAGTGGTGCCTTAATGCTAACATCAGTATGCTAACTTTCTGACAGTGACACTGCTAACATCCTGGTGTTTAGTATGCATAATATTTAACTTGTTCAGTATCTCAGTTTACTATGTTAGCATGCAATCAAGTTAAAATGCCCTTTTCACAGTAGACATTTTGGCATGTCACAGCAGAAAAAGGACAGGTGGCATCGATCACACAAGTAACAACTGCATTTCATTTAGACGGGCCAGTTCAAGGCCCTGATATAGTGCAATGCTGGCTTACTGGCACCGCAAACTGAGACACTTAAAGATGTAATCTATAAGATTTGAGATACGTTGATTCTAGTGGCCTCTTCAGCAGTAAGATGTGACTGCAGGTGAGTCTGTTCTATCAGAGCCCTCCATATTGTCACTTTCACGGTCACTGTGTGTTGACAATTTTTTTCAATTTTGATTTTTTTTGCTCTTTTCTAAACTCTATTGAAACACATTCACTTCTATGCTTCCAGTCCGTCCCCTATATGTTACCCTGTTAAAGCCATAGAAACACTTCTGCCCTTACCAGAAGCTTGACTCAAGATGGAAGTTCACGATTTAAGATTACAGGCAAACACAGCATGACCGTTAATTCAAATAAATTTTATTTATAGTGCCAAATCATAACAAAAGTTATCTCAGGACACTTTACAGAGTAGGTATAGACCACACTCTATGACTTATTTAGGATTTAGTGACAAGCTTCACCTGGCAGACCAACCGCTGTCAACAGCATCACTAACATGGTGGCCTATTTACACTACTGTGCAAAAGTTTTAGGCAGGCGTGAAAAAAATACTAAACTAAGAATGCTTTCAAAAATGGAAGTGTTAATAGTTTATTTTCATAAATTATCAACATGCAGTGACTGAACAAAGGAGAAATGTAAATCAAATCAATGTTTGGTCTGACCACCCTCTGCCTTCAAAAGAGCATGTCATCAGTGTTTCCCCTACCATTATATTAGGGGGGCGTCTCGGCATCAGATCCCAACAGGAGTCATTTAAGGACCCCTTTCTTATAGAACAGCTCTATACCTTGTCTTTTTTGTAGACAAACTAAACAGCCTTACGTTATCCATCTTATTTGCATGACAGCATGTAAATTCTGTCTCTACATGGTTGCGTGTTCACAATTCTCAGAAAACTCAGACAGCGTTGGAGATTTACTTCAAAGATCGTTTGTTAAATTGTTTGGGAAGATACTCCAAAATATGAAACTGAAACTTATCAGAGATCCTTTATTATTTTGCTTCAGAAGAGGATTCACTCCTACAAAAAACACCTAAAACAGAATTAAACATAAATAAATGCTTTATTTTGTTGTGCTTGGAAGCGAAAATTGATTTTTGATTTAACTTTGGACTGTTTCTGTTGGGGAACATTATTTGGCACTGGCTGTTTGTTTGGGGTGGTGGTCCTGCTGCAGAATAAATTTGGGGCCAATCACACGCCACCCTGATGGTACTGAATGATGGTTAAGTATCTGCCTGTATTTCTCAGCATTGAGGACACCATTAATCCTGACCGAATCTCCAATTCCATTTGCAAGAATGCAGCCCCAAACTTGCAAACTCCACTTCACTGTTCACTGTTTCCTGCAGACACTCATTATTATACTGCTCTCCAGCCCTTCAGCAAAAAAACTGTCTTCTACTACAGCCAAATATTTCAAATTTTGACTCATCAGTCCAGATAACCTGATGCGATTTTTCAGTACGCCAGTCCCCGAGGCTTTTTGGCCACAACTCTTCCGCGAAGACCACTTCTGGCAAGACTGCTCGGGACAGTAGATGGGTGTACCTGGGTCACACTGGCTGAGCTGATGGTACTGCTGGACATCTTCAGATTTCGAAGGTAAATAAGCTTGATGTATTCTTCATCTGCTACACTAGGGGTATTTTTATAACCGTGTGTTTCTCTGCACGGTTTGGCCTTTCATCCACACGTAACCGCAGTTTTGGGTTGTTTGTAACTGGAATCCAGGGTGAACATTTTGGGAAAGTCCAGTTTCAGCAGTCATGTGTGGACAGGAAGACCAAGGAAGACCGCAATTTTTTGTTGACATTGTTTGACGTCACACTGTGCAGCGGTGAACAGTAAGTTGTGTCCATGGAGAACTCTGGACGTGACCAGCTGACGAGAGTTGCTGCTATGCAAGACCTAACCGAAATACTGTTGCTACAACTCCCAATACAAATTTTCCTGAATTTCACTGATTGTAACTTTGCTGTCTGCACAAAGGAATTTGCCCGGCCTTGGTTCGCCATTGTTGTTCTTCACAGTATGAATTTTTCCAGTCTTGTGATTGGCTGAAATGGCCTGCATGTTGGGAGTGCTATCACCACCTACTGCTTTGACATGTGCAGAACATTGTTTGTCCACATAAAACAGCAAAATCTGCCTCAGAGATTTTTTTTTTCTATCACACCAGTGGTGTGGACGGGTATTTTTTTTTAAACCGGAGGCCATAAAAGTTTGGTTTCAAAAATACCCTTGTTCGTGTGGACTAGGCTTAAGTTTCGACCACTGCATCTACGATCCTCAACGTTGCTCGTTTTTTTGTTCTTCTTTAAAAGAGCTTGAACAGCTTGAAACCCCAGTCTGCTTTAAAATCTGTGTTTGGAGAGACTATGCTGATGCAGTATCACTACCTTGTGTCTTGTTGCTGTGCTCAGTCTTGCCATGGTGTATGACCTGTGACATGAAACTGTCTTACACAACCTCATTTCAGTAGCATAAAACTTTTGCAAAGTAGTTTACATCTAACCCGCAAATGTCGCCACAGACACAGATATACTCGGCAAAAAGTGGAAGTGCCTTCATTAGTTCAATAGATCAATCACCATTGTTTTAAATCTCTCTTTAATAGATAGTTACTTAAAAGACAATTAACTAGATTAAATCTTACGGAGTACATCTTTAAAGGGGAATTAGTACAGTTTCATGTGTACTTTTGTTATTGTATTGTTTATTGACCTGTACCTATTTACTTATAATGCCATATATGTCATATTGTGATGAAGTTTGTGAAAATGTATATAAAACAAATATAGACCCTTTAATTAAAATTCAGAAAAGAGTTATTAGAATAATAAATAAAGCCGGTTATCATGAATCTCCTAAGCAGTTGTTTATCCAGTCCTGTACCTTAAAATGTATGCAAAAAGTATTGCATCACTTAGATTCATGATCTAAAAATGACTTATGACTTATATTAAATGTTAGAAAATATTAGGACATCCTGCTGTTGAGTTGCAGAAAATTAGACAATTCATAGATTAGTTAAAGGAGATGAATATAATACTCTGGTGAAATAATTTCATGTTTAATGGATTTGAATTTGCTAAAAATGCATTTATCTTATCTTACTGGTGTATCAAGTTTAAACAGGATTTCCATCTTTTTCATCAGGTTTCAACAGGACTAACTGACTTCCTGGTAACTGGGTGGATTTAAAAATTCCCCATATTCTGTAGCTCAGGGCTTACAGATAAGATTCAAGCACTTTGAACCCCTGGCTAAAAAGTTGGAAAAACCTCTGTTTTAAGATGAAAAGAGTTAAAAGGATAGGCAGATATGGAAGAATAAAATCCTGTCTTCAAGTATCGATGAGTAGATCAGGTTTTAATCCAAACATGTTTGCACCTGGCCTCCGAGTCTTAAGTAGAAAGAGATCACATCACAAAAACTACATCACATGACTTGACACATGATTTGTGTGTATGCCTGTGTGTTCACATGTCTGATGTGGTTTCTCTCTGTAATTAAAGTACTTTAGAAGCCAGTGCACCTGGTTTTCAATGAACCCCTATGGCAAACACACAGGCACCATCTATCAGCCTCACACGAAACATCTAACACCTCTAATAGCCACACTCAAACAGAGAGACAGACTGTCTGATTAACAGGCTGAAAGTCAGGTAGTGGGGCGTGAAGTAAGAGGAAGAGACGTGGATAAAACATCAGAAAAGCAGCAACAAATAGAGACAAATAGTAAAGAACACACACACACACACACACACACACACACACACACACACACACACACACACACACACACACACACACACACACACACACACACACACACACACACACACACACACACACACACACACACACACACACACACACACACACACACACACACACACACACACACACACACACAGAGAGCACATGTAAAATAACAGGCAAACCAGCAGACCAGACAAGGAGACCAACAGATAAAGACACAGATACAGGCAGGTAAAGAGAGACAGGCAGAGGCAGTATACAAACGCAATCTGTCATGGACAGGCTAATCTAAAAGGAAAAAAGAGAAATAGGCAGGCTCACAGACGCAGCGTTCTAAGTTATCATCTTTCTCTCATTTTGTTTTTAAAAATGCGCAAATCAATACAACACAGTTGCTGTATATCATTTTATTACACAATGGCTCATACGCAGATCGTGAAGGCGTGTGTAGTGGTCATTTAATGCTAGAGACACAAGGGAAGGGTAGGACCCATGACTGTCTTAGAGAGTCCCCCTCTGTTCTCCTATCCTTTGTGGAAGAGAGTGATAAATCATTAATAGGCTCACCACCACTGTGTGCATGTATGTGTGTAAGGGGGATCTCTGCCTTCTGCCCCCTGGCTTATATCACTGTAATATAGTTCACACACACACACACACACACACACACACACACACACACACACACACACACACACACACACACACACACACACACACACACACACACACACACACACACACACACACACACACACACACACACACACACACACACACACACACACACACACACACACACTTTTCATCATAGGCAACAGAAGCGTCATCTTGTTCAGACTCATAAATAATTTCCTGCAGCTCAAGTCTGGCCTGGAAACTTGCCTTTCACTCCATGCTATCCACTCCCCCCTCAACTCTCTTTCTTTTCTCCTGCCATCTCCTCTCCCTCTCTCGCTTCCTCTCTGTCACTCCCTGCCATCCCCCACTATCTTGCTCTCCACTGGTAAAACCACCATGCTCGCTTTGGCTCTGTAGCCCCCCCCCCCTCAACCCCTTTTTCTCCTACAATGATCCCTATCGCTCTCTCGGGTGCTTTACTTGTACATCAGGAAAACTCTCAACAGCAGCGGAGGGGGCTGGGGTGATCCAGGGGGTCAGAAAACGCATCAAAATCCCACTGCCTGGAGCACATTTGACAGGGTCTTGGCGCTGTATCTCAATACTGTCAAGCAATAAACAGTGTGTGGCACTGGATTTACATTAAGCACATTGGTAGACACCTTCTCCAGACAACTTTACATGAGAAATTAATCACTAAATATTGGACACCACTTCACCGATAATAACAAGGATACAGTTGGTCACTTACCAAATCCGACAATACACCTTCTGAAATAAAAATTAGACAGGAGTAGTTCAAAAATTAAATGTTACTTTTGCTCATTTGCCATTTCAAATCAAATTAATTTTGAAGTGATTTTTACTCCGCACCTTGACTATGCAAAACTACATTGGAATACAGTGAAACAACAGAAAACTACTACCAGATTTACATCTCCTACATTGTGTATCAGTAAACAAATATTTAGTTTCAACCCATGGCCAAATTAAACCAAGAGCACACCAATCAATGTTTCTGAATCTGAAATCGATCAATCACACATTTGACTTTGGAGGGCAGTTAGCGAGATCAAATAATTCATTTAAAGCTGCACTAATCAATATTTTTAAATTAAGAATGGATCAGATTAATATTTGCAATGTGAAAATTGTTGCATGTTGTGATAGGCCCACAGACAATTATCACCGTCATCATATATATATATATATATATATATATATATAAACTGTAAATTAGAAATACTTGATATACTCTAAAATACTGTATTTTTATTGTTCAGAATTTGATAGAATATCTACTGTAGCTGTACCACTGCTGTCCTAGCATGTTTTTTTTTAAAGAACCAAGGCACTTTAACAAAAACCTTTATTTCGTGAAAAAAGCAGTGAGCAAAATCAGAGAAGACTCCAGATACCTCCCAGTTATTGGTGTTAATCTGACACCTGGTGACAATTAACTTATTGTTGGATCTGTCTTGGCCCAGTGTCTTGTCGTTTAAGACTTTTTAGACTGAAAGCCCACTCTGCAGTGACCAAACCTCTCATCAGCAGAAAGAATAAAAAGGCTAGACTTGTCTTTGCTGGGGAGCATGTTGTGTAGACAGAGGAGAACTGGTCCAGAGTGAACTTCAGTGATGAGAGAACGTTCAATTAATTTGTGTCTGATGGGAAACATGTTGTTTGGCGTAGGACTGGGGAAAGACTGAACCCAAAATGTGTAAAGAAGTCAGTTAAATTTGGAGGAGGAAGTGTCGTGGTTTGGGGGATGTTTTCTGCAGCAGGAGTTGGGCCTCTTGTACAGCTACATGACAGAGTGAATGCAAATGTTTATGTGAACCTCCTTCAGCAACATGCAATACCTCCACTGCAATTGTCTCTCAAATCAGATGTAGTTCCTTGAAGCTAAGAATATTGAAACAATGAAATGGCCAGCCCAGAGTCCAGATCTAAACCACATAGAGAAACTCTGGAAAATCCTCTGCGACAAAGTAATGTCTAAGAAGCCTACTACAGTTACTGAACTGTAGAAAAGACTGGAGAAGAATGGACACAGATCAAACCAGAGCAGTGTGATAAACTAGTGATGTCCTGTGGGCGCAGATGTGCTGAAGTCATTCAAAGCTGTGGCCTCTACACTTCCTGTTCATTTTTTAATCCTATAGCCAAAAGACAACAGTGTTTAAATCTTCTCTTCTGACACAATGGTTACTGTTCTCTCATTTTGATTACTGTATAAAGGTTTTTGTTGAAGTGCCTTGATTATTTTAAAACACATGCTAGCAGAATTTCAGAATAAATCAAATATTTATAATTTGATCTCCAGTATATATCTTTGGAATGATAATGAGGGTCAGAAAGACCAACATTTTTGACAAATATTTCAGCTATAAGTGGATAGTGTGCAGGAGCTTCGCACCAATGTTTCATTCACATCAGCTGTCGTTTTTGTACGCTGTAAAATCATCCATTTAAATGGATTGACATTGTTTTCTTTTGTTAGACCAGCAAATAAGGCATTTGGTAAAAGTTGCAGTGGGGTCACACATTGGGGTGTTGGTTCACATTGGGATTGGCAGTACAAGCAGCCTTACACCTTGGGCTATTTGTCACCTTATTTGACATAATTTAAAAATATATATATATATACTAATTCTTTATCTATTCCCTCTCTCAAACATACTCTTCTCTTGCTGTCAGAGATGAGCAACTTAACAGATAAACAGATGTTCAACTCTGTATAACCCATGGCTGGATAATCCAGGCAGATCATAGCCTGAGTCATGTGCTCTCTACACACTGGCTCTGTCACCTCTTCCCCTCGGATTGATCAACAGACATTTAATAAAAGAACTTCTAAATATTGTGCAAAATCATTTTTAATTGTTTCATCCAACATAGGACGTTCAGTTTGTGATTTAAATATATCATATTAAAATTAAGTCAATATAATGCATTTTCTGTAACCATGCTGTGAGCTAGAATTGACTCAAACCTTGCTAATATTAATATCTTGAAATGGGTTGTTTAGAAAAATGTATGCCTGCATTTTAATTCCACCTATAGGGGGATACTACACTCAACTGAAGTTTACATTGATGAAAATGAAAATGAAAATAAATGAATAACTGAAGTGCCTTTATTGTGCAAATTGACTATTTTGTTGTGGCTGTATTTAGTCTTACCTGTGCTATACATTTCCAACTAAACCGACTGTAGCTGATTAGTAGCTGACTTGACAACTATGAGAATAATGAATTAAGTGAGCTAAGAACTTCATGTGAGAATACTTTATTTATTATAAAATATATATGATGCTAGTTCTGAGTAGTAATGCCCGAGAGGTTGATCACTCTGGTAGACAAGACAGGCTACTGTGCATACAACAACTTATAGTCATTGCTAACTAGGGTCGGTCTTACACAAGATCAACGGGTTGACCTTTTCAGCGTATATTTACAACCAAGCATTTCTAACCAATCTGTAATTTGTGTTTTACGGGCCAGTTTTCTTTGGGTCTATAGTCCAAATGTTATATTTCTCAGAATATTACACAGTGCTAAAATAACTTCCCTGGTGGGAACTTTAATCTCTGATTAATTGCTATATTAATGCTTTTGTTTCATCTTTCACACTACTTCTGCTAAAAATTAGTTTTTATTCAAGCTGATAGCCTGGTGCAAACATTCACCACTATCTCAGAATGCAATTAATTTTATGGTTGGACTTAATGTCACAGCATTAACATCATCAGCATCAATTGAAACCACAGTCTTTCTATACAATTTATCCCTACTACCCTGACTATAGAGGGACAGTTAATGGATCAAGTGTTTATTTTTTATACACCATAAACTACCCTTTTCAATACTGTAATGTTTTGAAAACATGAAATGTATATTTCAGATGGAATGTTATTTGTGTAATGAGTGATTTAATAAGTTGAGGAGGAAAGAGGATCCCCTTTTGGAGGATCCAGAAGGAAGGCAAGGGAGGAGGTTGATAAAGAGGATCAGCTAAGTAGCAAGCAATTTTGGTGTTTGTCTTATGTCAGTGACAATGATCACGATGCTGAGGAAGAAGACCCAGCATCAGTACCCTACTCTTAAACAGTGCCAGGAGGATCCAGAGAGGAGGATGATAAAGAAGATGGCAGAGGCAGCAAACAATTCAGCTAGTTTCGAAAATATGTCTGTCAACGAGCCAGAAGCTTGTTTCAGTGATGCATTTGTCCTCAGCAAAACTTACTAGAGTGGTGGAAGTCCAACAGGAATCAGTACAAAAAACTGAGCCTTGTGGCAAAGCGGCACCTGCTGATACTTGCCACCTCTGTGCCAGCAGAGTGCATTTTCTACACAGTGGGACTGATCATTAACAGAATGCAAACACAAATTGAATTACGTTATTGTATGAAACAATGTTTGGAAGTTGTGGTTGTGAAAAATAAATCATTAAAGGGTAACTGTGACTGTTACTGAATAAGCATTAGGTGTCGGGTAGGCTGTATTGCTGTGCATCATTATTACCGCAGGAATTTGCGTTAAGTTCTAAAAATATGTTTTGGAAAATGTATTACTCAATTGGCCCTCTAGGAATTGATGCAATGTCTTCCAAAGTATTCAAATATATGGGTGGAAACTGTAATTTGTTTGTACTGAGCTGTACTGTCCCAACATGTTTGAATTTTTAGATATTTACATTGTTTACTTTTTCCAAAGGAAATAATGAAATACCTAAGATAAACTTTACTGAAGGAGATTTATGATATCTGTGATAAGCAAAAATCAGATGATGCACCGGCCAGGTCTTAAGAGTCTTAAGGCAATGCAAGGGTATAGGGGTGTCACGAGAACCAATACTTGCGATACCTTTCGATTGTAAAATAAAAAAAACACTGACGATGTCTAACTTTTTGAGACACAGGAAGCACAGAGGCACTGTAAGTTTTGGTGCTGTGACTCTTCCGGAACTAATAGGGGCTGTATAGCGAGTGTTTTCATTCAGAAGTGGGAGGTCACGATGAAGTGGAACTGACATAGCATAGCAAACCCCATGTGGAAGATGGCAACTACAGCGAAACCCCCCCCCCCCCCCGAGTCCTTGATAGAGTTGGATATCGAAACACGGTGCCTATATGACACCGGTTCGTAAACAAACATTATCTTCAGGACCGAATGACAACGCAAATTTCGGTGCCTTATTTTGGTGCCTCTTAAATGCCTGCACTGCTCTCTGGTGCTCCAAAACGGCCATAACAGGTTACAGAATGGGGGTGAAGTTTGTTCTAATTTGGCGACTGGGACTGGAGTGAATACAGTATCCGAATAAAAACCAACTTCACCTTGGTGGCAAACAAAGCTTGACTGCATGTGAATGATGGCAGCAAGTCATGTTAGCCTCCCGTTAGGTAAAACGCAAACCTCACCAGACTGCGGCCCGGGAAACCCCCCTAAAAGTCTTTGTGTTCAGCTCTCTGGACTTTTGTAGCTTCTAACTGAAACGCTGTGGTCTGAAGTTTAGTTTCTCTGTTAGTCTTTTCAGATATATTCTTTCATTTTTACTGTTTCGTTTTCTTTCAGCTGAATAGTTTTAAGTTACTGCTGATGGAAACCATTTCCTGATTTTGCCGCTTCAAAATAGAAGCTTTTAAATAAAGTAACGGGGGACTTTTATTGTGAAGCATTTATAGGAAATGAATGTGTTTATTTGCGTTACACCTAATCCTTCATAGTCGTATGACAATGGATAGCAGCTGAAACACCTTAGATCAATAATAATAATAACTAAAAATAATAATTATAATAGGTAGATAACAAAATAAAGAAGTATCAGAAAAAGAAACTAACACTCAAGCTTAAAATCTAGCAATTTCAACTTTAAATTTGCCTCAATAAAAAAAGCAGTTCCTTCATGTCGTTGATCGTGCTTTTTATTTTTAAAGTGTCGTTTTACCGCAACGTTTAGGCACCAGCACCGTTTTTAAAGTATTAGCTTAGCACCAGTATCGGGAAAAAACCCCAGACGATACCCGTTGATAAAAAAGGTACCGAGTCGTGTGTGGAAGTTCTTTGCGTATGAGGCAGATGACAATTATCGTCAATCTGCAGAGGCTACTATGCAAACGATGCTACCGTGGTTTTCAGACCAAAGGAGGCAGTACTTCCCTTTTAGCGTTTACCGTAACAACAAGCAACGTTCACGCGACTGACACGTTTTCCTCAAACCAAACTATGGAGACGGATCAGAAAGGTAACGTTATGTTAAACATTGTAATGAAAAACTAAACAAGGAGGCATTTACCATGACAGCTACTAATTCAATACACATTGCATGATGTTTGGGATTGCTCCCGGGCACATCTGTTGCAACGCCTTATCTTATGTAGCATATAGCCTGTAACTCGTAGTAATGCAGCCCGGTCAAATCAGTTAGCACAGCTCTTTACATTTCAGTCGGCCTTATCAACGAAATACTTTGACAAATGTTTGCAAACATTTTTATGTTAATGTTTTAAGATAAACTACCTGCCACCTGTCTGTAAAAATGACTGCATCTACTTTGAGTAATTCGGAGTGCATTCGTGCGTTCGTGTGCACATGCATGCAGTTGGTGCCAATGTGTGCATTCTCTGTGTATGAATCTTTAGTTGTTGTACTGTATGTCTGTTATACAAATGGCATTTATATATTTTGCAAATTTGCTAATAAAGAAGTTCATGTTTAAGTAAATGAGATCTTAGAAAATCCTTCTTGCTTTTTGTTTTAACATGGTATTGAATTGGCATCGAGAATCGTGTAATTCCACTGTTATTGGCCCTGACTACCGAATTGTTGGTATGGTGAAGTCTCTACAAGGATATAAAAGAGTTGTCATGAGTTCTTTAACCAGTGAAAAAAAATCTAAGTATACTTTATAGGCACTTAAGTCTGAGACAAATTCCATTTTCAGGTTTTGATTTTCTCCTATTTTGCCCTCGTGGCTAATTTTTAGGGAGACTGCAGTATTTTGTCTTTGGGAGGCTTATCTGTTCATGCCTGATGAGTGAGTACCCACTCACAGCAGAAAGCAGCCAAGAGAAATTAATTTGCACATCCTTGTGAAATGGGTGGTACTGGAAGCTTGGTGACTGTAGGGCAAGTGCTTGGGGTACTATAGTTGGCAAGCAAAACACTAACATGCTAGCTAGCAGGGAACATACCACAATGCCCTGCCAAGTCACAGGTTGCTGAATGGACAGTTACATTTACAGTTTTTCTAAGAGACATAATGTATTATCTATTCCTGTCTCACAGCTGTCTGCAATGACACCATTGTTTCTAGTAGAGTATCCAACGATAGCAAAGACTTAGTTGCACTGCAAATAACTGAATAGATAGTGATAAATGATTGTGTGGCTTTGCCCTGACGCTGACTTAAAGCCTGTGAACACCCACACAGTGTTTTTAGTTTTATGTCAGCGGTGCCCAATCGTGCTCCTGGAGTGCCACTGCACTGCATGTTTTAGGTCTCTCTCTGCTTTAACACAACAACAGTCTGATGATGTGCTCGTTATCAAAACATGCAGGCCAGTAGCTCTCCAGGAGCAGGATTGGGCACACCTGGTCTAGATGATTAGACCTCTGAAGCTGGCTGAAGCTTGGTGGAGCTTTGATAGGAATTTATGAGGTCACAAATCTCCATCCACCACTAAACATTATTATTTTTAAAAATGAATTTGTCCTGCCTGAACATGCGCAACAAAGCAAACAGGAGACTCTGGAATGTGTCAATTAATCACAGTTTACACACCAACACAGTGAGAAGAGGACTAATCAACCAGGTTAACTTAAAACACCTGTAGGGATGATCAAAGCCTTTAAAAATTTACTTTTCCTGTATACTTACTTGTTCCACAAATATACAAACACACAAAATGTCTGCATTAGGAATGATATAATTATATCCCAACAAAGCAAATATATGACTTTCTGTGGAAGTATAGTGAGCTATGGTGTAGTGTGACCACCTTGTTAACTCTAGGACATGTAAAGCCCAAGAGACAAAGTTAGACTATTTAGACTGCTCTTTAATATAATAGCAAATATACTTGTGCATCCATAGGAAAAACAGCCAGTCAAGGAGAGGGAGAAAAAGAAGCAGGATGGAGAGAGGAAGGGGAGAGGAGGGTGAGAGGGAGGGAGAGAGAGAGAGGCAGATTGGGTCTGGGGATGAGTGTCTGGTCCCTAAGGCTGTGTGTGTGTGCGTGCGTGTGTGTGTGTGTGTGTGAATTTTTCCGTCAGCCTACTCTCACAGCTCAATAATGATAAATAAGTCAACCTCCTTTCTCCTCCCCTCAACCCCTCTCCCTGCTCCTGTCACACACCTTCCTCTGTTCATCTATCCCCCCCAACAAACACACACACCCCACCCACTACACTCCCAGTGGTAATGAAGCAACAGTAGATACTAACTGACAACTGTGCAGACCAGAGTTTCATCTATATTCATTCTGCCATAGTGGGCCACCACAGTAAGACCCTGTCTACCTCTGAGAGACAAAACAACATCCATCCATCTCTTTCTCACATTCTACCTGTTTACTGTATCTGTAGTCTCAGCCATACCAAAACTCTCTTTATTCAGCAGCAATGGCCCACCATGTATGAACCCTACAAAGAAAAACACTATTATATGTAATGGTGTGATATGAAAGCCCTCGGCTGTACACAATTTGATACAAAAAGAAAAAGCAAAACTTAAACAAGTAGCCAATGTTAAAATCTCACATTTCTGCTGAAGTTTAGAAGCACAGGGTCCAAACCAAAATAAGACCATATGTGTCCTTTTGTTATACTATTATACTAAACAAGGCCATGATTTATAATTTTCCCCTTTAAGTCAGACTAATATAAGAGGGGACACATAATTAAATAGAAAAAGAGAGGAGATAAAAGAGAGAAAGAAAGAAAGAAATCAAGCAAAAAAGAAAGAGCTATCTATATTTCTGCTTGTGTTTCTGCTGCTGTATGTGTCTAGAGGGTCCTAATTGCTGCTGAGGTCAGGCTGCTGAGCAGTAAAGGGTTGTGTTTGATGCAGGTAACAGTATGTGTGTGCATGTGTGTGTGACTGCTCTGCATGCCCTTGACTTGCAGCTGGCAAACAACGCTTTAGGCCCCCACAGCTGCCTCATCATTACTGTTCACAGGGATCCCCTGCCACACACTTGCACACACACACGCACACACTTGCAGGCACACACAGTGATAGAGACTTAGTCACAGCTACACAGGCGAAGACACAAAAAACAGACACACGCAGACATACACAGAGACACTCACCCCTTCCCGCAGGCTCCTCATTAAGCCAGTGTAGGCGGCAGCGGGAACGAACCACAGTCCCTCTGGGGAGCCTCTCTTCTTCTCCTGATAGAGAGACATAGAGAAGACAGGGAGAAAGGGTGAGAGGAGAGAGGCAGAGGGGGTACAGATGTGGGAGGGGGGGTGGAGGAGTACAGTGGGAGATAACGTGGAGGAGAAGCAAGTAAAGAGGAGTGAAGAAAAGGAAAAAGGGCAAGAAAGGGCCAAGTAGGGGAGGCGAGAAGGGAGCAAGAGGAGCCATGACATCTTGATTAGTGGGTTACCACTGTCTGTGTGTACATACTTTTCATAACTTCAAATTCAACAGTTTTTTGCTTCAAAAATATTCATTGTACTTAGAAAAAAGTATGTGTGAGCATGTTTGAATATGTGAACGTTTTCTTTAATTTTGCTTGCTTGTGTACTCAATCATCTCACTCATTTTTTATAAACGTTAGAAAAAAGCGAATAATTCAAACTTTCACCATACTGCACCAAATTTACAGGACCGTAGGTAACTAGTATTCTCACTCACTCAGTTAATCTCTCAACTACTACTTTAACAAAGGATGCATTAATCTTTTAGTCTATAATGTCAGAAAATAGTAAAAATGCCCATCACAAGACCAGGCCAAGGTGATCATTGTTTCGTCTTACCATCAGTCCAAAACCCAACAATTATATGCAACGGAGAATAATAACTGCAATAATAAAACCTAATTTATATAGCACCTTTCATTAAGGGGTGTAGCTCAAAGTGCTACAATAGGGAGGTGAAAAGTGAAGAAACAGGAGAATAAATAAAAAATAGGCAAAAACAAGTACAGACACTGTGCGATAAAACCAGGCAATTAAATGAATAAAGAAAAGAGTTAGCAAATAGCAAGAACAGGTATGCTAAGAACAAAAGAATATGAGAAAAATAGAAATCAAACAAAAATGAAGTAAGAACAAGAAAACATGTAAACGATAACAATATAACAAAGGAAGAATGACAGTTAGTTAAAGGCAATGCTGAATAAATACGTTTTCAATAGCTTTTTGAAAATGTTGACAGAGCTTGCATCTCTTACGCCTTGGGTAAGGAATTCCATAGTTTTGGTGCATAGTTAAAAAAGGCTGAGCTGCCAATTTTCTCATTTGTGTGATAGTAAGTATTTAAAAAACACCAGCAAAGGATCTAAGAGGCTTTGAAGGATTATGACACGAAGAAGAATAAGTAATTTAGGCCATTCCCAAACCATTAAGAACCTTGTAAACAAGTAAAAGAAACATGATATATACAGCTGTTTGGCATCTGTATAGTCGTAAAAATAAGGCTATGTTCTCTGTACAATGAAGAAAGCAGAGGGCCAAGGCAGCTTGAGCAACACAAAAGGGTGTGTCCAACAATAAGTAAATTGTCACCAGGTGCCAGATTAACACCACTAACTGGGAGGGATCTAAAAGTGTTCTCTAATTTTGCCCACTGTTTTTTTCACAAAATAAAAGTGCCTTAGTTATTTCAAAGAAAAGCATGCTAGGACAGCAGAGGTATAACCACAGCGGATATTCTATCAAATTCTGGCCTATAAAACAGTATTTCAGAATGAATCAAGTATTTTGATCTCCACTGTATGTGATCTGTGCAGTGAGCAGCATTTTGCTCATTACATTTTTGGCTTACTCCAGTGTCAGTCCTCCGACCTTATGGACAAGCACAAAATTACAGATTTATATAAAAACATAACAGACAGTAATGGTTTCCATCAGTTTTCTCTGTTTTGTGATCAATGTTGATCGGCCCATGATAAGACTATGTTATGTACACCAGTTTACACTGATCCATCACAAAACAGAAAGAAAGCACTCATTTCCCTCCCTTCACTGGGAGGTTTGCAGAATGCAGCCATCAAGAAGATGTTTCTTTAGCTGCGAGGAGTGAGAGTGAGGGACCGTCGACCATTACCGCTCATCTCCAGTCTACTATTTGGCTTTTTTCCGGCTGCGAACTAGCAGGCAGCTAGTGATTAGAACCTTGCTAATTCTGCCATGCTTTCATTCCACACTGGTTAACTTTACAGAACATGAGCCAAATAAAGTTCTCACTCATCTACCATAGAGATGTGCTTTCCTGTGCTGCTACAAGTGGATGAAACATTTTTTGGTTACATTTTACTTATTTAGCATCTAATTAGCTAGCTAGCTTATGCTTCCACGAAAAAGCTGCGTAGAGCTGTGTGTGAGATGTGTATGATCTTTCTGACTGAGTGATGCGTACAGTTAAAACAATTCTTAAAGCTATTAGTGGACTGGGATAAAAAGACAGCATATGGGAAACTTACTTTCATTCACAACCTTATGTAGTCCCTGATCCGACATAGTGGAGAATTTCAACAGGTTTGCAAAATTTTTGTTGGTCAATTGATGCTGTTATCATCATCTTTGACAAGCCACACTTTTGACAGTTCGGCAGTTTTGGTAAGTAAATTACTTGATTATCAAATAATCATAATTGTTGTTATTTTTTGGTGATTGACTCTTCATTAATCTGATCAGGAGAGAAATATGTACTTCCTCTCTGACAAAACTCTATATAATGTCATTCCAAAATAACTGATTATTTCAACTGACATCTTTTCATGAAACAGTGCCCCCTTCCATTTCTACTGTGCTAGGCTTTAGGCTATATCTAACCTTGAGGATAAGGACAGCACTGGAGGCTATAGCTAATCGTTGTCATTGACTGGTGCTGCAGAAGAAGAGAGGAGCAAGGTGGCTGATTTTACCTAGGGACACTTAAAGGGCCATTCCACATTACTGAAATAATTTCCTGCCATTAAACAGACAAAGTGATTCCACCTGTCAGGATGGGTTCACATCCTACGGTTAGGATTTTCATTAGAAGTGGTTGTAATGAAGATATTAACTATCGCTGATGCAGATCAAAGAACTTCAATATTATTGTGTATTCAGTATTATTGTATTCATTGAGGGGTTTCAGCATCATGTGCTGTAAATGATACCTAAAAGAAGGGAATCAGTATAAACCTCAACAATGTTTTCTGTGGTCGTTTACTATTTTGATACACTTTTTGTTGTAGTTTGTGGTCATATACTAGCCTGGAAACCAGACAAATCTCAAACTTTGTTCAGCTCCTCTCCCATACAGACAGATTTAAAGCCGACCTGGCACACAACCTTTTATCTAGTGGGGCGAGTTTAAGACAATGTTCAGCTGTTTTTTCTGGCTCACGAAAGTCAGATCAAACTGTCAAACTAGACAGCTCTGATCAACTATGACCGATATTCTCTAACTGTATTGTCTATTTCTCACATATTTTTTAGGAACACATTTTAGTGTGCTGTTTAGCTGTGATTTGAAAAAGTTTCTTACCCGGTCACCATTGATTTCCACTGAGCAAGTTATATATTTATAATACCCCTTGTGAAATCGAAAATGGACTGAGAGGGCCAAGACTAATAAGCACCGTGCCCAACTGTACTGCTTCAACCTTGAAACTATCAATCCAAAGTCCAATAAAAGTTCATGTTTTTGTGGCTATATCTTAGTTATGTCTAACCTTGGGTACTGAGGCAGCAAACCCACCAGACAGCCAACCTACCAGTCCACCAGGGGAGTCTGGAGAAACATCAAATTATGTCAAAACTGAAATAAGCAATAAGTCTGAGACAGTGAAAGTTCTGCTAATCGCTGTCATCAACTCAAAACGCAAATAGCTGAATATTTTTAAAATCCAAATCTCAATCCAAAGCAGACAAGCAGGCAGCAGAACATGAAGATACTACTAACCTCTTACTAATCACTATCATTGCTTAACATACAGTAAGAAACCTGTGCTAAGGGCTAATCCCAAATTAAAAAGGCAATACAGCAAATTATTATTTCTTTTATTTTATTATTATAAGAGTGATTAGGGACTTTATAGACTCTTTCAGTCGCAGCTTTCTGTACAAGTTATAATTGTACTACAGACTTTTTGGACAAACAAACCATTACAGTTGTTTTGCGTTCTTGTTAAAAAAAAGTGTAGTAGGGAAAGAAATGAGAGTTTCTCCTCGATGACATCCTTATCTACTCTTTACACACAACGCCTCATTCACTAAAGAATGGAATTACTCAAATCATGCTAATTTTGTTACCCTAAAACTTCAGTGACATTGAAAACAACACCGCCCCATTATACTTGAACATGTTACAGAAGATCTAGTTTATTTCTTTAAAGACTCTTTGATCTAGCTTTTGTGTTTTCTTACTGCAACTGACAGCATTTACACTTTCAAGATTGGCTGTTCAACAACTGCACATGAACTCTGATACAGGTACAGGAATCAGTTAATTATAGAGTTATTATTTGTTAAGAATCCACAGACATCCATGGAAAAACAGCTCTTCCAGGACCAGAGAAGTCAATTTATTAAGAGCTTGTACAGGGCACTGATCAGATTCCCCATTACTTCACGAGAGTAATAAGTGTAATCAGGCGGGATGATCAATTTTGGGAGGTTATCCATCAGTCTTGTAAATAAAAATATTACGCTTAATCGACTGGCTAGATTGAGGTTAACCAGAAATTAATTGGTATCACCTTTTCTAATGAAGTCAAACAAGGCATCCTTCACTCTTTCTCTTGTAATTTTCAGCGCTCGGGGTCAACTCTCTTTCAATTCAATTTAGTCAGCATGTAAATTTAAACTCCATTACCTGATGACAGAGCACTCAGTTTCATGCATTTCATTCATGCCTTTCTCACTGAAGTAATAAGGAAATGTGTTTTGATCTTTCTGGCATCAGTGTTGTGCGCGAATCACTTTGACTCATTCATTTAAAAGAAAGCAGTCATTCTGCATTGATTAATTAAGAGTTGGGAGAAGAGAAACTTTACTCAAAAAAAGTAATTTAAAAACATAACAGACAGTATGTGCCCCCCCCCCCCCCCCCCCCAATAGGGACAAGCGGTTGATGATGAGTGAGTATGAGTGACATTTAAAAAAAACATTTCTTGGGGGCATCTTGGTGGCCTAGAAGTTAAGGTCTCTACTTCAAACATAATTTAAAAACTAGAGGTGAGCAACTTTATAATTTGCCATATTGTAAATGGACCAAGGAGGCAAAGAGTAAGGAATCTTTTCCCAAAGACTGGGCACAATGAGTGAGGCAGTGAATAATTGCTACAGAAGCTGGAGAAATATTCTCATATAGCTTGACCCTCTGTCTTTTTGTCAATTCTTCAAATTACTGTATACTACATTACATATTTAAAAGCCATTCTAAATAAACTGTGGAGAAATGATTTATCTCCTTTTGGCTTAAATTGAAAATGATTGCACATTCATATGTTCACAACAATATCAGTTTTCTTTTTTGTCTTCATATCTCTGCATTTCCCTGAATCGTTTGTTTGACTTCCCAAACAGTCAGATGGATTTTTATACAAGCCAGGGGGTCAAAAACTTAGACATAGTCATATCCTGTCTAACAAAAATAAAAAATAATCTTAATAGGAGGGGGAAAAGAATATTCTTGTCAGCTATGGGACTACTGAATTCCCTGCCCTTTGTGTGCATGCAAGCAGGTGCACATGTGCAACCATTTCTCACTTATATAGTGTGTGTTTGGATCCATTTCTTTTTTTCTTTAGATCATTCAGGTGCAGTATCTGTCTGTTTATATTTGTCTCTTCATATTGGCCTCTTTGTTGCATAGTCTACCTGAGAGGCGATGAGGTAGAGAATCTCCCCGAGTGGTGGCAGCAGGAACTGCTTTATTTTACTGTTCCTCAGGTTGTCTCTCAACATGTCTGTCAGTGTGGATACAGCCTGGAAAGAGAGAAGAGATATACTTTCATCAGCACTTCTATTTTATTGTTGCAGAATCAATGGGAAAAAAATATAAAAACCTAGACTTCATGTTCTCTAAAACTAAAAATGTATGTCATTTATAATTTAGAATGAAATCAACAGCTCTTAGATGGTGTCAATAACATTGAACTATTTCAAGTATCTATTATAATCTAACAAAGTTAGTATTCTGTCATATGTAGTCTCAGAATATGACAGGATTTGACATAAACTTTGCACAATCCCAAACTTGTACTGAATGCTGACAGAACAAAATGTGTTTCATTTTCAAGAACTCATAATTCTCCCTGCCATGCATACACTTACACTGTAACTAAATTTGATATTATCCAATCTTGAGCGTACTTGGGTATTTGGATAGTTGACAGCGGTCCCACTTTTAAACAGCATGTAGAGCAAGAGGCACAAAAACTTAAGATACAACATCTGTAATAAAAATCATGTTGTGCTTGACTAGTGAGATATCCCTTGTTCTTGTGCTGCTTGCTATAACTTAGAACAACTTAATGCAGTTTATGATCATGCTTTGTGTTCCACTTCAGGAAATGAATATCGTACTGATCGCTGTGTACTACTGTATATGAAAAAGTAGGTTGCTGCAGGGCGGTGACTGAGTGGTTAGAGCAGTCGCCCCGTGTAAAGAGGCTGAAGGTTCTTGAGGCAGCGGCCTCTGGTTTGATTTCAACCAACCGGCCCTTAGCTGCATATCTCCCCCTCGCTCTCTCACCCCATTTCCTGTATGTCCTATAAAATAAAGGGTTAAAAAACTGCCCAAAAAAAAAAAAAAAACCTAACAAAAAAACTGCACCCCTGCAAAAACTGCAGCAGTCACTCCTCTAAAACCACTGCTCACCAAACTAGAACTAAGGCCTGTTTAACTTCAGAAGACTGCCTTTCACTTCTTTGCGTCTAATAAATGGCATAAAGATTTTAAAACTTGAATGTTTCATCCCACCGACTTTAAACAATATACTATTTTCAATTGATCTTTAAATCTTTCAAATCTTTTTTATATGCAACCAAGAAACGAGAGCAACTAAAGAGAGGTACGGGTAAAAGCAGAAAAAGTAAATAATGAAGAGGAGAGGGTTGAGTGAGAAAAGGAGGATGAAACAACAGTGAAAATGAAGAGAACCACTAAAATGCATACATGCAATGCATACATGCAATACATAGTAAGCGACAAATACGTGCATACACAAACAGAACATTACGTATATGCGCACACAAAACTAGGTAGATTCATGCAATCATATTCACTTGTAAGGAATGCACACCACACACAGAGTTAAGTATATGCAGAGACAGCCTTGCTGGCTCGCTGCTTCCTGGCATTAGCATTACTGCCAGCTTCCTCGTCTCTGATCTGATGCAAGTTCTGCCTCACTCCTCTATCTCCCCCCCTCTCTTATCCACTTTTTCTTTTTCCATCCATCTCTGTTTTCAGTCTCTCCTTCCTCTATTGTTTTTCACTGTACTTGTGTCTTTTCTCCCCCTGCTCTATTTTGAATTGCTCTCTATGTATGTATCAAATAATCTCTCACCCCCCCCCCCCCCTCACCTACATCTTTCTCTCACACTCACTTGCTTTCACAGTCTCTCACCTTCTTTCCCTCTTTCTCGTTGTAGGGTGAGAAGTGGTAACAGACTGTTTGTCATGTACTGCCTCAACATATCTTCTCCTTTCCCAGAAGAGTTATTCTTTCCTTTTATTTCTGCCCAAGAACCGTGGTGTATCCTCATGAGCCACAGATGAGCATGGTACAGTATCAGTTTGCCACTGGAATCCTGAGTAGGTCTGAACATTACCAATACAATTTGAGACTAGGACAGATGCCAATATGTTTTAGTTGACCTTATTTAAATGTATTTATATATAAACTATGAACTTATACTGTACTATGTTGTGTCACTTCTAACCAGGTATGTGAATGGTACATGCAGTATGTGTTCCTGGTTTTCTGCCTCTTTCTCACATCTCTGCTGTCTGTTCTTCTCCCTCAGTCCCTTCCTGAGCTAAACCCTCTAATAACATTAATGGCAGAGTGGGAAGCTGAGATTCTGGGATGTGTTTGAAACTGGTCATGCAGCTGCTCTCAGGCAGAGGGTACTGAAAGAGAGGAAAACCAAAAGCCTGTGCACACACAAAACTATTTCCCCTATTTCCCTCCCAGAACACATTATCATTATCTCAGCATCAACACTCCCTTTGATCAAATAATGCACATGAATGCACACAAGGAAACATAAACATACGCACTAAATTAACATGCATAAACAACACCCATATAGTGGTGCAGAGAATAAAAAGACATCCAACACGGGACACAGAAGTCTTGCACATATACACACACGCAAATCTGAGACATACAAATAGTGCACATGAGTGTCTACACTTGGGACAAATGTGTAGGGAAATAATACAGAGGTTGGTGGATTATGGGGGCACATTTTATAACAGCTAATACAAGGCCTGTCTCTGCTGAGGTGAGAGAAGACTGATGTATAAAGCTGTATTGCATCATTGCAGTCAGAGATAACCCTCTCATCTTCAAGCATCCAGATTTCCACCTAAATTTGCTTAATTTTCTAAATTTACATGCTAGCTTGTTACTGAAATGTCCTAGGATCGACCCTTGCAAAATGTTTATATGTTCTATATATTATGTATATAAGTACCCCCTGGTAGATATGGCATAATGTATGTCAAATGGTAAAACAAGACAACAAGTGCTTGGTTGAGATATTCAAAGAAAATAAAGTTATTGTATTTAATCAATTTTTTTATTTAAGAGATGTTGGACATACATTAGCGCAGGTTCTGAGAATCTCCTTAACCACATATATCCAGAAAATAAAACTGCTATGTTTTCTGTTTGACCATAATAATATGAATCTATACTGTACTGTCAGTTTGGAATGTTTTTTTTTAAATTAACAATCATTAGTTGTCAGATATTATACAACACAAGTGGCTCTCATCTTTCCCTTGCAATATTCAAATTAAGGCTTCAAGTGTCTTCCTTGCGCCAATGTCCTCTGAATGTGTGTTCCTAAAGACTGCTGTGAGCTTTTAGAATGCGTTGAGAATCCATATACCCATGAAACACCCTGCACAGTACAAAGCTTTACCGGCTAAACCGCTGTAAAAGCCACAGAAAACTTTGGAAGTGATAAGTGAAGGCGAAAATGATATCTAGTTAGTTTTGAAAGTACAGCTTCCCCATGTGGCATAACGAAAGCAGCAAGCTTGAGGAGCAATAATCTAGGAAATGTTATTTTTATTTAATTATATTTGAGGATAGAGACAGAGAGAGTGAGGGACAAAGACAAACGGACTAAAGGGAAAGAGAAAAGAGATAGCAGGTGGACAGACAGAAAAGTCAGAGTGAAACCAAATGAGACAGATAGGTGTGTGTGTGAGCGTTTGTGTGTGTTTTTTGTTTTTTGGGGGGGTGGGGAGCATGTAGCAGTTACCATGGTAACTAAACCCAACTCTGACACTCCAATCAGCAGGACTGCAGCAGGAGAACCCCTGCTGAGACAACACACTCTTATACACACACACATAGAAATGCAATTATGTGCTGTTTTATTGCTCATCTGTTAGCATCACTATAGCATAATACACACTAACACAAAACATTTGCATGCATACACACAAACAGAGAAACAGAACAGACACAGAAAACTATATACGCAGGACCTCTGCTGTACACACGTCTCAAAAAAAGCCCACTTGCAAGCACACACACACACACACACACACACACACACACACACACACACACACACACACACACACACACACACACACACACACACACACACACACACACACACACACACACACACACACACACACACACACACACACACACACACACACACACACACACGCATTGTCCTTTTCTTAACAATTTGTCATACTTCGGTAGCTGCAGGGAGTTAAGGAGGGTAGCGGGAAAAAAATTCCGCCATTTGTCTTTCACAACAAGCGCACTGTAAAAAACAGTGCTATGCCATAGTCAGCCATTTTGTAAATCGCCGTGACGACTCGGTAGCAGTAAAGTGTCAGAACAAGTAGCAAAAGAGAGAAGAAAAAGACAAACCAGGAAAGAGAGCAGATTTGGGATCAGAATTGGGATCAGAAGTGTAGCTGTAATTGAGGAATGGATTACATTCAGAAGACAACAAGACAAAAAAAGAGTAGAGAAACAAGAAGATAGAAACCGTTCAACAGCTCTTAGTTTGAAGGTTTGTGTGTGTGTGTGTGTGACAGAGAGAGAGAGAGAGAGAGAGAGAGAGAGAGAGAGATAGATAGAGAGAGAGAGAGAGAGAGAGAGAGAGAAGTGTTTGTGTGTGTGTTGAGGGGGGCTCAGTGTGTCACTGACTCTCAGTAGCTACATGCACTAAATTGCCAGTTTATTGGGTAATCTGGATAAAAACAAATCTAGTCTAATAGTCAAATCAAGCCAATTTTATTTATATAGCATAATATAACAAATTACATTGTGATTTCTGATGTTAATAAAATTGACTTGACTATATGTATAGCAGTTTCACCTGCATCACTCATTAACTATGACAAAGGAAGTCCACTATGGTAATAGTATTACTATTATGTAGTTAACAATTAAAAAGGTATCATTTGTAAATAAAAACGATTAACTGTAACTGTAACTGCCTAAATACCATAAAAGTTACACTGGCATTATAGTACAACCGCTTCCAGTTGTCATAATAGCCTTATCATTAAAAAAAAATCCTTACTTTTTTAAAAATCATATTACTATACATTTTTTTCAGGTTACAAAGCGCAAGCTTTTAGAAGTGGAATGAGTGAGTGAGTGAGTTGTTAATGAAAAACTGCCATCTGCTGGTACACACTAGTACAATAACGTTAGTGTGGACCAAACAGGTATAGTATTCCCATCCACATGCTGCTTTAGGGCAGACTTCCCCCTTCATGCTGGACTATAAGTTTTATAAGACCCTAAACAGAACAAAAGCAGGGGTATCAATCAATATACTATGCATACTGTATGCACTTATTGCTCTTATGTACATTCACATTATCTGCATATCTGTTGGTATGTACTGTCCCCTCAAGGTGTAAACTGGTACTGCGGGTTATAGGCCCTCAAAATATTTGGCAGAGGTTTGGGAATCGCTCTCTCTATTCATCTATAAGCACTTATCTTTAGAGGGTCCCAACTGACATTGGACAAGAGGCAAGGTACACCTTTGACAGGTTGCCAGGCTATAGCACACCTAAGGGTAATTTAAAATCAACAATTAACCAAACCTGCATGTCTTTGGACTGGGAATCCACCAGTGAAATCCCATACGACATGCAGCTACAGGGTTGTTATTTGACAGACATTTGTTTTAGAATGATTTGTTTTATGCTTTTTCTAGAGTTCCAGTGTAGTGTAGTAGGCTGAACGATCTATGACACAAAGGAATGTTGGGGGATTATGACTTGTTTTTAAGGTTCAGGTCTGAATTAGGTTAGGGGTGTGTGTGTGTGTGTGGGTGTGGGTATGTGTGTGTGTGTGTGTGTGCGTTCCAGACCTCAGAAACAGAACTGTCCTCTCCCAGTTCAGTACAGTGCAGAGCCAGTAGGCCCATCACTCTGAGAACCTTGCTCCGTCTGGAAAACATTTTTTTATTAATGAATATAAATGTCAAGAATGTTGACATATCAACATAGGTCTATCAAAAACTAACTAACATTCTAAAATCTGTCCTGGTAAGAGAAAATCACAGCTTGTAACCCTCCAATTACAATAAAGAGCACTGGGTCTTTGTCAACACCTACTTGTTTTAGCTTTCACTGACCATGATATGTGTTATAGCAGTAATTTGGAGATAAGTTCTTAAAGAACTGTTTTTAAAGAACTGTAAAAGAAAGCGAGAGAGAGAGAGAGTAAGAGAGTTGTGTGAGTGAGAACACATCCTTAAAGGTGTATTAAGTGCTTGTCTTCCCCTATTTGCTATTTTAGTGCGCTTTTTCATCTAGCAGCCTTTATATCATAGTTAAGTTCTGCCAAGTCTTGCATCTTTGGTATCAGAATCTCAATAGCTTGTAGTTCAGCTCCACCAATAATTATTTTAGTTTTCATTTTGCTGTGTATCCGTCTTAACCATTTGTTCAATATTAGTGCAAGGCACACAATCATGCTCCCTGGCTTATAGAGACAATACATATATAATGTACTTACACATCCCAGTTAGCAGCTTGTCGTAATTGCTGGGTCAATACTGGAAGCTGAATAGAGGGAAAAGAGAGTTGGATGGGTGAATAAAACAGAAATAGTTTCTGTTAGAAGGATTTAATGCTGTGTAACTATTCCAGCACCAGGCCCTTCCTCAGACTTCCATTTGCTTAAGTGTTGTTAGTTTTTCAGGTGTTCCATTAAAACTAAATTCTTAATTTTGAAAAATATAACTAACTATAACTCAGGACTTTCATGTTTATAGCCAGACGAAAGAGAAGTATATGTTCCTGGTGACGTTCTTTGCTGACTAATGTGTCAAAGGGATTGCAAGGATGGAGAAAAAAAGTGATATATCAAAAGCAATTATATTGTATATGTTATGTTGACAGTTTACAAACATACAAAACGGAAAAAATAGGATATTTTGAAACCTCAGATTCACTGAGCTGAAAACAAGGACTCCCACACTACCATGCAGTGTTGAAGTCCGAAATATTCCCTAAAACTGCAAAATTAGGTGCGTTTCCATTAGGGTAATATTCAATCAACAGGGGTCCTAAGTAAATACATGTTTTCCTACCAGGGTTGAGTTCATCAGCCTGTTAGCAGTCACTTCATGTCCAACGACACAGCAGAGGTAGCACAGCAGGTTTAGTCGGGAGCGAGTGGCTGTGAAGTGAGGAGGAGCAGCAGTGGAGGGGTTCTGTTCTTCAAGGGATGAACAAAGCTGTAAGATGAAGTCCGTCCACTCTTCATCACTCAGGGACTGCAGCTTCTCAACTGGAGGAGAGGTCAAAGACACAGCCACAAGGCAGATTTGGGCCAATGACCATGCATAGAACTTCTGTACTTTCTATAGGACACTAATACAATCTCACTTGATACTGACTCGAAAAAAGAAATGTACTATATTACCTGAATATGCTGGTACATAAAGGGTTTTGGGATCAAATCGCACAGGAGAACTCTTATAAATCTGGTAAATAAAAAGAAAACACCACACATGAGCTGTCTGATCTTCATATCACAATTCCCATGTAACTATTTCTTTACTTCCAAGTAAGGTGTTTCACTGAATTCAGTGAAAATTACAGTGAAAGATGAACTTGAAATATTGAAACCCTGTTTTTTTTTTTTTTAGAAATGTTGTTTATTGACCTTATACCAGGGCTGTAAACTAGCTTTCGCCACTCACAAATTTGACTTAAATATTCCCCTGGCCACGGGGTAGGTAAATGTTTGTCCCGATTGTCATGCTTGTGCAATAAATTATGCATGATATGGCAAAACATTGTAGTAGCTATAAAATGATAAAATATGACGCTAGCAAACGTTAGCGCAAAACCAGGGATTTTTTTTTTATGTCGCACTGAAATAGCTCCCCAGACATCACCTCTGTAGAAAATAGATTCCCTCAGAAGCAAGGTAGCTTACGTGTCACCGCTCTTTAAAAGTTTGGCGCAGTGGCTTTGATCCAAGGACAGCAGTGACGCTGTGGCATGAGAGCTCAGTTAGAAGCAGGCCGCCTGACTACATGGGGTTGGAGTTCTAATAAAAGATGCGGACTGGATCAGATCGGTCCCATCCGTAGTTCTGATGAGGAATTAATGAGTTTCCTCTGTCAATGTTTTGCATTGTCAAAGTTTTCAATTTGCAACGTTTTGAAATTCAATCAATAATATTAAGATGTATTTCTAAATAATACTTTGGCCTCTTTTCTAAGCATGTACTGCTACACAATACTGTTATCTCAATTAAAAGTACTGAAACAGATGTATATGCAACAATAAGAGGCAATTTATTATTTGGTTGGTAAAAAATGTACTTAACTGATAGATTCTTTCATCTACCAGTCCCCTTGGCAGGTGAGCCAAAAAGTTAATTTGCAGCCCTGCCTTATACAATTTAATTGTGAGGAGTTTTTAAGATATTGCTCCTCAAAGGACACTTACTACTATATATTATTAAAAGTCAGACAGATGTGTTTAAAGTATCTGAAGACACCATAAAATTTGAAATAGCCTGTGTGCCATAATATTGCATGTTTGTACCTTAGGGTTGTCCACAATTCGGGTGACAGTCAGATCAGAGTCAGTATGGAGAAGAGCTTTCACACAGAATGTGATGTCAGTACCAGTACTGGCCTAGGAGAGAAAATGAAAGAGAGAAGAGTCAACCTCAGCAGAAGAGTGAACTATCACAAGGCACACTGACGGACGGAAGCAGAGGATAACATGCCTTAATGTTAAAAGTGAATATATTTAAGTCTTTAGCAGTAGTGTGATTGGGTATAGGCTTGGTAACCCAAGTTGTCGATTTACCAGTTATACATATCATATTAGCATGAACCATAACTCTCTGCTGTTCATATGTTCTTGAAGATTCCAAAATATATAGTGGCAGTAACCTGTGGTGCAGGGGTCTGGTTCGGAGAGTCTGAGGTACTGCAGCTTCTCCTTGAGTTGGCACGGGAGCTAGAAGAAAAACATGAAGAAAATATTCTACTAACTGCTTATGTCTAACCCCGGAGATATATATATATATAAATATACATACTGTATACATATTAGGTGTGACCCCGATTAGTCGACTATTCTACGATTCGTTCCAAGGAGCCCGATTTGACTGCCAATCTCATAGTCGAATCATCGCAAAATGCGCAAAAACAATGGATTATTCCATTCTGGCATGGGGGGTGCTGAATGTGTGATTTTACATATAGATGCTTGGTTTCTTCCAATAAACCATGATAAATAGCCTATTTGGGTATAAATATAAGCCTATTAATAAATACTGTTGCTAAAAATGTGAAAATAACTCATCACTCCCTCCGCCTCTTGGACTAAGTTGTACTATCCAGGATCAGAGCGCATCTTGGCTGGGCTTTAAATCTATCTGGGCACCAGAAATACAACAATCTGCTACTGTTTAATCATCAGCATCCTTTCAGTTGAATATTTGTCCATTTGCCAAGAAGCGGCAAATCAGGTTCGACTATGAAAAATTTTAGTAGGGGACGCCCCTAATACATATACTGATGTCGTAGCTGTTGAGTGTAGTATTGCTAAGGATAGATGTGTGACACTGGGGTCACTGTATTATACTGTAAACTTTCCTGCAGTGTATTTGCAGATGTGCATGCACAATATAAGAGTATGGATGGAGTATAACTTAAATATTTTGTGGAACACTTTTGAGATTCACATTCTTCTTCAGAAAGAAGAAATGAACAAGGCATCAAATAGCTTATTGGCTAGAACAGGTAGACAACCCTGAGAGAACAGGTATAACCATGTGACCCAAGCAAACCCTGGCAAAACAGGCAGACAGGCAGCAGACCTGAGCAAAAAAATGGCTTCTGTGTTGTCATCCACACCGCTCTTTGGCTTGAGTTCTGATATGTTATCTGAAGGGGGAAATACAAAATATAAGTAATCAGATTTTCTAGGGTACATTACAAAACATATGTCTGGCCACACAATGGAAAGATTGAGCATGCATTTTAATCAGGAATGAGAGTTGCACAATAGCAACTAGATTAAAGAGTGAAAAATCCAAATGTTTGCATCTTAAGGGAAAACAATAGCACAGAACAAAAGCAGCTTCTCTAGAAGCTTCTCTCAGATTACAGTCATGTTCATACAACTGTTATGGTGAAACAAAAACACTGAAAAATAATGTGGTAAAGGAATGAACATTACTAAATGTTATATCTTTGTTTATGCAGGAAAAGTTTGCTGATCATGCCTGTTGTGACTGTCCTAACAATATCAAGTTTCAAATTCTCAATGTTGCTGCTGAGAAAGAGCCTTGCTTAGGGATGGGATGATAGTTGCTTCTTCCTGTAAGTGTAATAAATAAAGCAAGCTTTGTGGGAGTAAATGCACACTCCGGTGTTATATGCTTTGCAGTGATAATTTCCAGTGTTGTTTTGTCAAACGTATGTGGTAAATGGTAATTAGGGTTCCAAAATTCAGGGAGTTTGAAACTTTCCATGGGGATTAACAGGAATTTATTGGAATTGCCAGGAATGTATGGGAATAAACCTGGAAAACAAAATTAAAGGTTTTCCCTTAAAAGGGATCTTAAATATAGTTGGCTAGTTATATTTTAGCATAATCTTGACTATAACAACCAGATTTCATGCAAGTGTGAGCTTGTGTATGTGACAGTAGCAGCTGTCAAGGAAGGGGGAAATGTGGAGATGAATAATGTCTATGCCTTCATTAATGACTACAAAACAAATCCATGCCAGGTTTCCAACTGCCACCGCCCTGACAACTGTATAAAAGGGTAGATACTTCCTTTGAAGAGTGAGTTGTGGCCGGGACAATTTGGTTTTCTTGTGTTCATGTATGTGTTGCAAATAAACCTGGATTAAGTAAACGTACTTTAATCTCATGTGCTTCATGAGTCGTCGTCATTTGATCTCCCTTCAGCAGTGAGACTGCTATGGGGCCTCACATAGTCAAACCAAGTGCCAGATATTACTTTCAGTTTCATAAGTAGTACCTTTAATATTTTTAAGTAATTCAGTGATTAAGGAACTACAACTGTTATATTATTTTCTTAAATAACAAAGCAGTTGCCAAGTATTAAACTTCCCAAACTAACTTAAAACACAAAAATATAGACATCGAGGAACGTCTTACCTAGAATGAGTGACTTATTGGGCTTCAGTGTGTGGCACATTTGCTGGGACCCAGTTAGCTTGGGGTAATCTTCTGTCTTTGCT
Source organism: Echiichthys vipera (assembly GCF_963691815.1). Taxonomy (NCBI): domain Eukaryota; kingdom Metazoa; phylum Chordata; class Actinopteri; order Perciformes; family Trachinidae; genus Echiichthys; species Echiichthys vipera. Next base: position 25,445,502 of record NC_139833.1, read on the forward strand.
TCCCCCTCTCCTCCTCTCTCCTCCCCCATCTCCCTGTCCAAGCCATGGTTGTTCCTTAAGGCTCCACAGGTTGTGTGTCTTACAGCTTGTTGGTAATCAGTCCTTCTATCAGATGCTTTGAAAGTTGTTGCAGTTGTTGTTTGTGATGAAATTAGTTTCTTAGAAATCCTATGGGCTGGCTTGGTGATGGTCAAATGGCTGTTGGGAAGCTTATTTGCCTGTCCTAGGGGGACAGAATCAGGGATCCTTGTGTGCCTGTGGAGGTATTCAAAAACACACACTATCCCAAACTACTCAACTATGCAGAATATTAACAGTTTTATATTAATGTTATGGTAAGTCTACAGGCCACTGGTTGTTCTGGTGAATTGTGCATAAAAGGCATTTCAAAATGTGTGGCCTCTCCCAGTGGATTAAAAGACACCAACACTGGGCTCGAACTTCCTTTCATCATCTTCCATTAAAGTTTAAATTAACACTTTCACAAAGATAACCTGTATGTAAAATTGCTGCAACAGAATGTCTACAGAGACAGGAGGAGCTGTAAAATAAAGAAAAATTCGATATCCACACACCTCAAGCTAGTTGTACTGATACCCTCACAGGTTATTTTTTCCTCCTGATCTCCTTCTTCGTCCACCTCTTCCTCTTTCTCCTCCATTATTACTTGTCTCCAGAAAGGGTGGTGCAGCAACTCTGACCAGTTCATCCTAATGAGCAAAAAACAACAAAGCGAAACATTAGGACACAGAAATATGACACTAAGTTGAACATGCAGTAAAAAGTAGCAGTCTGAAATTTTCAGTGTTGCAGTTAAGTAAATTTAACTATCTTAGCTGTTTGTTTTAATTTAAGTGAAGAACTAGACTTCCTTTATCAATAAAAGTCGAACGAGATACAAGATACTAGCTACTATCTTAGTACAAAGCGATCAAATAACTTTGGGACATTTGTTTAAATCTGTTCATGAACCACTTAGCTAAATGGTTGAAACGTAAATTAAACTAATTATACACAGCAATAACACCAGCAGCATTGTGATGTTACGATAACACAGTGGAGATCAAAATTAGAGAACAAAGTATTAAAAACATTTTTTTTGTTGTTCAGAATTTGATTGAATATCCGCTGTGGCTATACCACTGCTGTCCTAGCATGTTTTTTTTAAATAACCAAGCCACTTCAACAAAAACCAAGTGCCTTGGTTATGTAAAACATACTAGTACAGCAGTGGTATAGCCACAGTGGATATCCTATCAAGTTCTGAAGAGTAAAAAATAATAGTATTCCCGAATAAATCAAGTATTAATAACTTAATCTCTAATTTTGATTTCCAGTGTATAAGTAAGCTACCATGAGGATAAATAAGCAAGAACCTCCAGCCTTTTCCCAGGCAAGGCAAAATTGACAGTATGGATATTGTATCGTAATTATTCCTGGCCAGATACATTTTACGCTTATAATACTACGATATTTTTCGGATTAAAAGTCGCTCCGGAGTATAAGTCGCACCAGCCGAAAATGCATAATAAAGAAGTCGCGTTTTTTGGGGAAATTTATTTGATAAAATCCAACACCAAGAATAAACATTTCATCTTGAAAGGCAATTTGAAATAAAAAATAGAATAGAGAACAACAGGCTGAATAAGTGTACGTTATATGAGAACGTGCCTGGTATGTTAACGTAAGATATTACGGTAAGAGTCATTCAAATAACTATAACATATAGAACATACCTTTACCAAACAATCTGTCACTCCTAATCACTAAATCCAATGAACTCTACTTCCTTGGTGTCACTTCTGAACAACTCCGCCAACTCATAGGTACGGAAGTAGCAGGTAGCATCTTTTTTTTCACAATGCACTTCTGCCATGACCCGCCCCCAACGAATTTTGATTGGTTGACGTGTGTGTGTGACGATTGCTGATATACGCCTAGTCTCTTACGTTACTGAGATAAATAATAGCCCGGGCTATTATTTGATGTTTTACGGTAATGTGTTAAGAATTTCACACATAAGTCGTTCCACAGTATAAGTCGCACCCCCGGCCAAACTATGAAAAAAAACTGCGACTTATAATCCGAAAAATACGGTAATAGTAATAGAATAGCGTGTGTGCTGGATCTGTTTGTATTTGTCTATGAACCTGACCTCTTATCTGGGTTTTTGTTGAGCAAGTCTTTCAGAAGATTATGAAAGTCCTTGCTGGGAGGACTGGTTGAGAACGCTGTAACAAACAACACAGAAGATAACTTCATTAAAAAATACAACAAAAAAACAACTCCATAATACAAACATATATCAAACATTAAATCTGTGTATGTGTCTTTATGCACGCATGTGTGTGTATGTCAGAGAGTGTATCACCTGACTGACTGGGAGGTGGTGGTTCCTGATGTAAAATCATGTCTGTCATTTCAGTGTAGCTATCAGCATAAAATGGAGGTTTACCTGTGAAGCAAGTGGGTAAAGGTTTACAACACAGTACAGCATGCAGTGTAGTGGATGCTCAGAGGTCAGTGTTGGTACCTTATTTCACATTAACTGCTGCACTGTTTCACCTTTTTTACAGTTCAGTCTTTCAGTAGTTAGTCACAGTACTCTCATTGTTCCTTAATCATTAATTAACCCAGTTAATCATCAGTAGAATCAACAAAAAAAGAAACTTTATTAATACTTATGTATACTATACTTATATTCAGGGTGTGAGTGAGTGAGTGAGTGAGTGAGTGAGTGAGTGAGTGAGTGAGTGAGTGAGTGAGTGAGTGAGTGAGTGAGTGAGTGAGTGAGTGAGTGAGTGAGTGAGTGAGTGAGTGAGTGAGTGTGTGAGTGTGTGTGTGTGTGTGTGTGTGTGTGTGTGTGTGTGTGTGTGTGTGTGTGTGTGTGTGTGTGTGTGTGTGTGTGTGTGTGTGTGCTATACCAGTATACATGTAGTAGAGTGCACAGCCCAGAGCCCAGAGATCAGAGCTCATATTAGTTTCTGATCCCTGTAAAACCTCTGGAGCTCGGTAGGTTGGAGGACCTAAAATATACACACACAGGAAAGACAAAAGTAGTGAAAGAAGACTGTATATTTTTATGAGCTTTCAAAATCTTGTTTACCAAGTGATACATTGTGAAGAATAACCAATATATTGGCTAATGTTAAAACAATTATTTAAATTATCGATGGAAGTGAACTTCTTTCGATCGATTTTTAGCTATCATACAGTACACTTTCTGCACAATGTATAACATGTTCTCAGCTTTTAGTTTCTGATATGATTACCATGTCATAACAACAGCTACTCCATTCTCTTAGTTCTCGCCCGATGCCTCCCACCCTTCTAAATTCATCCATATAAGAGTTGTTTTTGTTGTGACCTAAAATATATCTCCTGTGCACACCCAGCCATTTCCCAGCTGGCAAGTAGTCTTTCTCTGCATGCTTCTCCTGTCAAATAAAACCCCTTGCTTCTCATTCACATGTTCCCCAGTTGTCAATAGGTTTTCCCCAGGATATATAAGACATGTGCCAATTCAACTTGATGCATTTAAACATTGAACATCTTTTTGGACTCCTTTTGGCTAATCTACTGGTTAGATTCTCCATCAACTAACAATGCAATGTATATAGAAACAACATGATTTAGAAAAATAGTAATCTGACCGAATAATCTTTTCCTTGTGTTGTCAAAACTCTCCTTGCTATCTCCTTGCCCTGCCTCCTCAGATGTAGAGAGTAAGGTGAAGAAATCCTCCAGCGTTTCGCCTTCTGCCTTGGACAGGCAGAAGTTACCAAACTTCAGAGTTCCATTACCATCCAGAAGAATCTATGGACAACAAAAGGAGTTATGTGTTTATTTATATAACAATCATAATTGTGCTGTTATATTGTAAGTCCTATATGTACATGAATGCAGATGCAAACCTTAGCAGGGGTCAAGTCTGAGAAAATTATTCCTAATTCATGGATGTGTTTCAGTCCTTTGACCAAATCCCATCCAAACCTCCTCACGACATCTTCTGATAGACATCCATCGTGACCAATTACAGACTCCAAGGAACCACCTGATTGATGGACAGAGAGAAACTTCAGAACTTAGAGCAACACTGATACCTTTCAGCGTAAAGTACCTGCTAGTTTACAATCTATACATGAAAGTAAATAAATGTCATAAAGCAAACGAACCAGAATATAGGGGAATTAACTATTTGTGAAATGTTATCAGTTTTAAGCTGATTTAAGATGCATTTCTTACTTCACATCTGAGGCTGAAAACCCGCATCGTGAGTGACTGTTGATCAGCAATGCCAGAAATAATTACTGACCTGTACAGAGCTCCACTACCAACCAAAGATGGTTACTTGTCTCATACCACTCATAGAAGCGTACTATGTTCGGATGATCCAGATCATGGCTGAGACGTACCTAAAAGGTGACAGAAAGATTAAATTAAATATGTACCGTTACAGTTTATTGCAGGGCACATAAGCAATATTCTCCCTTAAAAGAATTCAAAGCCTTATCCCCACGATTTCAGTCAGGACTGTTTGGTAGACAATGTTGATAGAAATTTAGGATTATTGTTTTTGACAAGATGAAAACATTGTTAATAGAATAATAACACAATAATATAACTCTTCATTGGTTAAATCATTATTTCATAGTTGGTTAGACGATTTTTGTATGCCTCCCTGGGCTGCATAAAACAATTATACTATAAAACTTGGACCTAATAACTAAAAGTTATTAAAATGTTACAGAGGTCTTGAAAAGTTGACACAGTTTAAAGAACTATCCTACGTGATTGGTGATAGCAGGTCTCTTGGCTTTGTCGGCACAGATGATGGCTACATAGTTGAGATTGCCCTTCCTTCTCCCTTTGTAGACAACAGAGCTACTGCCTGCTCCAAGTTCCTCATACAGGATGAAGTTCTCCATTCACTGTGGAGAAAGAATAAAATGTCTGGTAATCCTTAGACATTAAGAAGTTGCTTTAAAAAGTGTAGTTTGTCATCAATGAGGAAAAGAAGCAGAGAAATATTAGAAATAAAACCAAACGTACAGTATTTTATAACCTTAGCGTTACCATAAATGTTGTGCATTTGCTGTAATGGTATCACTTCAACAGAAAACAAGTGTTTTTTAGTAATTAGTCACATGTAATGAATTATAACCTTAAACCTATTCAAGTTATGTTGATATGGTTTTCCATCGGCCAACATCATCACTCTTTATAAAGAAATAGCACAGGACTACATTTGCAAAATGGCGGCATGAATTTATTTTATCACGGGTCAAATAAATAAATATATGTATATAAATATTATTTTTTCAATATTGAGGTGAAGGTACACGGGTCCCGTTAAGTTTAGCCTAATTTAAATGTGAGGAACTTGAATTTTCCAGAACGAACGCTGGCTACAGTATAAAATAATGCATCACAGTACATCACAGTTTAACATGGCCAGGTGAGTACAATTACGGCTAATTAGCTGCACAACACCTGACACCTGTTTGACGGAAAAGTTACAATAGTTTTCACTTTCAGCCAACTGTAAAATACTAGTTTTATTAAATTGGCAAGTTTGAAGTCTATCGTTAATTTTTACGTGGTGAATAGCATATTTGGCGTCACTTTACTGTCAAGTTAGAGGCTAACGGTTGGCTCGGGGTCTGGCAACCGCTAACTATCGTCTATTCAGTAGCATAGGAAGTTTTTTTCTCTACACAAGACAGCAGTTGACTGTTAAACCTAAAAAGTAACAGAAATACATGATAGTGACATGCAACTGACGTTAAACACAGAGACAGAGGTAAAACATACTTTGTTAATAATATGTTTGCTCTCCCTACAATCAAACTACCTTAGAATTTACCTATTTCCAAGAGGGACTCCTCTTCAACGACCCGCTGTTTGTTGGCGGAAGCGCGATGGGCCACGTAATTTCAGCTGGAAGAGGGAAGTCTGGAGGTCTTCAGATTAAACGAAAGCTAAATCTGCTCTCTAAAATCATTACATGCGCGTGAAGAAGTGTATTTGCAGTTACAAAGTATTTTCACATTCCCAAAATTCAACAAAAAAGTTGGTTGTAATGTAAAAGTTGTATTAGTTTTAAGCTGGTCACCTCCACATGGTATATTCTTGCGTCGCTAAGATACAAGAGTGCACACAACAGACAGCGCGTGGTCATCGTGGATGTATTGTGGTCAAGCGCATTGAATACACTTAAATATGTCCATGATTGGATATCGAACCATCTGATTGTATAACATTTTAATATTATATACATAAATATGATTGTATTTACATTTTAGAAGCTTCTCTTTAGTCTTTAAAATGTAAGTGCATTCATATTTTGTAGTAGTCCAGAGCAACCAGTCCTCCTCTGCCGGTACAATGGCATTTGTGTTATTTTGTGCAGCAGATCCAGCATGATATAGGCCTAACCTAAAATAATAAAAGTCTTAAAACTAGTTTTTGATACAGTGTCTCATGACATGTTGACAAAATGGTTCATAATTGTAAAGATGTGCACATGTGCAACATTTAACAAATCCAAGAATATGTTCAAGAAATGTGTATAATAAGATAAGATAAGAAAACTCTTTATAAGTCCCACAGTGGGAAACAGTTTGGGGGAAAGAGGATTATGCAAATTGAATAAGGGTCATTAACATATGCAAAAGAAAATGCAATTATAGACTTTTGGCTGGTACAATGCAAACAGAACGTGACAGAAAATCATTGTCAAACCTGTCAAAAAAAATGACTCATTCTGTTCGTTAAATATTAATTCAGACTAATTGATTTATTTTTAATAAAAAGCAATACTTTCCTTCTGTACCTCTCAAAACGCCCTGTGGGTTTTTTAAATATAGCTTTTAATAAAGATTCTAAATATTCAACCTTTAAGTGTCTCATGAAAGGGGGTGGTACGAGTTGTCCAACATGGATGATAGCTTCACTATCACCCTCCTGCTACTAACCATCAACTCCACTGGGTCGAGCCCCAGGACAGAGCTGGCATTCATGAGTGTGTTCAGTGTCTTCCTGTCAGCAGCCATGATGCTGCTGCTCCAGCACACCACACCAAAAAGAAGATGGCTAATGCCACAGAGAGCCATAGAAGGTCCTTAGGAGTGTCCCCTGCACTCCAAAAGACCTGAGTCTCTTCAGCAGATAAAGTCTGCTTTGGCCTTTCCTGTACAGGGCGTTTGTCATCCCTCTGCAATCTAGTATATTATTGATCTGAAGGCCCAGGTCCCTTTACGAGTCCACAGACTCAATGTCAACCCCCTGGATGTTCACCAGTGTGGGTGGAGGATGTTCACACCTATGGAAGTCCCCCGCCAGCTGCTTTTTCCTCCTCGCATTGATCTTGAGGTGTTATAATCGGTAATCCGAGCCGAGTTGAAATTGGCAGAATAAGAGCTCTTTAGCGAATGAAAGGAGGTCAGATAAGGTACTTTACAATTTATAGTACTACACTGGTTACTGTGTTTTTTCTACAGTAATGCTTCGACTACTGTAATTTTGTTGTAAATTATACAGCACTATACTGTATAAATCATAAACAGTAATGAACTGTGTATAATACAATAGTAGATACTGTATATGTTATAGCAATTTCTTTCAATGTACAGTGTTCTCCACGCAGAAGTCGATGGTGTGTGTGAGGCTGTCAGTGTCTAGGCTATCATGAGCCAGTACATCCCACATGGCAGGTGTGGCAGATGTATTGTTTAGAGGTGGGCACAGCGGAGAACAGGGAGGCATGACTGAAATCACCAGAGATGAGGAGGAGAGCATCAGGGTGTTGTGCTTGCAGCCTGCCATGTGACCCTGCCCAGGGGTCAACCACCACAAATGAATGCTCAGCTTGTTGCAGACACTGTGCCTGATAATGTAAAATAATATAGAAATGCATGCAGCTCTGGGCATGTCCCGGTATGGGCACAGACCTAAATCTTGTTATCCATTGTCCATAGATTAACTGATTCTGGACCTGCTTTATATTGCAATTTCTTCCATTGTTTTGATGCATTTTAAGAAACAGAAAGCCTGATTTTGCTCCCATTTTTTGTTGTATCCCTTCACATTTGACTTTAGGTTTTGTTCCTCTCTGCATATGACGATATGATGAGGGAACAAGAGAATATTGTGAGTAAAAGATGATGAATTCTTCAAAGACACTTTGAAATCACCGAACCCCAGTGTAGCACATGGGGACTCCAGTGCATCAGACTGTCTGCACCGTGAGATCTGGTCCTGCTGTGAATAAAACTCTGTTCCAAATCCCTACACAAAGACGTATGTCAACAGACCCCGAGAATGCTCACACATTTTTTTATTGTTACATTCAAAGATGAGATATTACAGTTTTTTTCTTATTTCATTTTTTATGACAGTGTTGTGAAAGCCTACATTCCAGTAGAAACTATCACTCCTGAACTTTGTCTCCATTACTGTCTTCTGATGACAGCTAGGAAACATTTCAAGGGCTACACCACTACTTGCCTGACTGCTGCTTTCTAAAGATAGTTGGTACTCGCTCGTGTATATGAATGAGCAACTCTTAAAAATAAAGGGAATTTCCTGTAGGCCTAGTCCGGATTGACCTGTGGGGCAAAACTCTGCCCCTACTGACTGCATATAGATGGAAACGGTGGAGAGAGTGGGGATCCTCTCAGTGCTTAGTACTTAAAATGATACATTTCCTAATCTGTACAATTGACTAAAGATGCTGAGAGAACCTTTTCCTGAGAGTGCACATTATTCAACAAAATAAAAGCAAGAAACAAATGACCTTTTTCGTGTAAATTTGAAGTTTTACACCACATGTATTTGTTTATTTATTTAGGATACACATTAGTAGCACACCTGTGAGTTATCTTCCTGGGGTCTGAACAATTTCCTTCCTACACCATTGCATGAATGCATTAATACATGTAATGTTATGAACATGAAATTCAGGCTCACTAGAACGACTGGTGAGTGACAACTAAGGATAGCCCTTCTCTGTGGTGATGGTCTGTCATAGCCAGAACACTTAATTGTATCAAGAATGTAGCTTTATTGGCTTAATTGACCAGCATTACAGAAATAAATTGGTATCTCAAGCTGCCTAGCAGAGTTGTATAGTCTCCTAATATCGGTCAGTGAGGCAGCTGTAATTTGGTGTATCTTGTTTATTCCAGTGAATTACATGGACAGTAGAACAATAGTGACACACTGAAACAGATAGTGTCACAAATTACTTGAAACTGGAAATATTTCAGACCTTACTTTGGATTGGTGTTAGTGATTTTATTTTTAGTTTGTGCAAATAATCCCTTTTCTGTAATGATAAACGACCCCGTTTTTCTATCATTCAATAAAACAGATGTTTATTGTTTATTTCATTTATGTTGATACATGTTCAAACATGTATCTTTATTAAAAAGCTTTCTTGCACCATCACATGATCTGGCCATAACCTAACAGTTACCCATAACCTATTTCTCCTGACACTGTAGAGGCGAGCAGAAAGTTTACTAACTAGCTTTTATTTAATTAAGTTCGCGCTTTTGTTTGTATATGTTGTGCATTGTGAACAAAACAGACCACTAAAAATAAATAATGTCATTTGATTGCAATTTATTTTGAAACGACACACACCGGATACAGAGCCATATTGCTTCTAGCTTGACTCAGTCGCTCTGCTCAGCTTTGTTTCCATCAACGGTTCAGTTCCCCCTGAGAAGGAAGCCCAAAAAAGCTAGTGAAGTGAAGTGAACAGGCTGAGGCTGACTCTGAGTTACGTTTTCTCCGTTCGTCCGTTCACTTGGCTTGTTTCTCGGGTTTCCACCTGTTTGCGGTTGATATTGTGATTGTTTCCCGTGCGCTGCCCTCCGTGGTTGGGGTTCGGACTTTAGGTCAGCGTGTGGTTAGGCGTGGCAGAGATAACTGGTTAGGGTGAGGTTAAGCATCTCAGAGGACGACTGGTTGTGGTTAGGAATAAGGTAACGTTCTGGTTAATATAAGGGGACGCACGTATCGACGGGAAACAAACTTGGAGAAAACGCCGGTCACACGGTAGCATTTTGGGATGAACCGCGTTGTCAGACAGCGAGCAGAGCCGCGCCGAGTGAACCGCTAAATAGACTTTAGTTTGTCCTCAGAAAACGGGATTATTCCTCCTCTCCAGGGAAGTCTGCGCGATCTACGGAAGCGGTAAGAAGTGTGTAAGTGTGTGTGAACTTTGTGTGTCTGAGATGTAAAGTTTGATAATCAAACGGGGATTGTGGAGCAGGTGCTGAGTGCCACACGGCTAGGCTACTGCGGTTAGGGACGTTTATGCTGTTCGACTTTATAGTTACACGACATGTTTTTAACCAGTCTACATCTGTGAAACTCTTATTTCTGGCTTGCCTAATTCATTTTACTCCGCTGTGTAAAAGATGGCCCATGTGAGGACTTGGTGTTGCACAATATGCCCACGCTTTGTACGGCTCTGAAGTGAACGTGTTGAGCCGTGTGAGTTTGTCACAGCTAGTGGGCATCACAGTAAACCTGCCTCCACTCATTTAAACAGACTCTCCATAAGCAGTCTGGCTGATTATCACAGCTACTTCACAGGGTGAACACACTCTTGGCACTGTGCATAGTTATGCAGTCATTCTGTTCAAGTCTTAGTCAAGTCAAAACCATCATCTTTTATTGAGTTCCTTCATTTAAACAGATATTTAAATATATGGAGCTTATTCAGATCACCCAATCATCACAAAGATGGAAGTTGAGATAATGAGCCTCGGGACAGTTAATAAAGGCGTGTGGAACTCAACTGAGATGTGAATTTTGTCGAAGAGGCTGCACAACATCATGTACATTCAGTGTGAAAGATATGGAGGGGTCAGTGATTTTTATTTTACGTCAGCTACTCTGGGAAGCTAAATAAGGCTCCAGGGGGTTTTGCCAACTAATAGCACATGATCTGTGGAAGGCCTGTGTACTGTCTCTCTCTCTCACACTCACACTCTCTCTCTCTCACACACACACACACACACACACACACACACCACACTGTAACTCACAGACTTCTTAGAACATTCACACTACCAGAAGCCTGAACGGAGCTCGAATGTCCCACAGATAGAGCAACTAACAGATGGGCTGTGGGGGGTAGTTTGTTATTATCTGACCTCTCTGTGTCTCTCTCTCTATACACACACACACACACACACACACACACACACACACACACACACACACACACACACACACACACACACACACACACACACACACATACACACAGGTTTGTAGCATATGTGAAATCACTTATCATGGTTAAAGATGTGTGATATCAGTGTTTTGTAACCCTACCAGCCCATTTTCAAAAAGGCAAAATGAGTCTCCTTTTCAAGGTCTGAACAGCATGCATTCATTTATTTTGGTATGACTCTTTACAAGAAAGACATATTGATCAAGTGACAGCAGTGAGTGGTGCTCTGCCAGCACTGATTAAATGTAAGGGGAGACTGATACTGATGACCTAGTATATTGGTTGAGATTTCTTTGAAGGACCGTAAAAGTCAAAGGTTGCGTTTATGTGGGAATGAGGCCCTCAATATTATCTTCAAAGCTAAATATACTGCACACTATCACTTATAGCTTATGGATTTATGGCTCCCTGAGTTCCAGGCTGAATTTTAAAAATCACAGAAAAATCCGATATAAGGGCCTTTTGATATAGCCAAGATCGTCCATCCTGATTGGTAATCATATCTCGATAATGTAGTATACATCACGGTATATCATTTTTCTGGTAGTTCAATAAATAAAGTCTATAACAACATGAGAAATCCTATTTTTGTACTCCTGTGACTGTGAATTGCATACTTGACAAATTAAAAGTGATGAGTATTTTCTTATTTTATTAAGAGTTTTTGTGGCAAATTAACATAACATGCAAATATCAGAACGTACAAAAGGTCGTCCATATGACTTAAATTGCAATAACATAGTGGCTGCTGGTTTTTCAACTTTATACGATAGTCATTTTTATATCTTTTTGAGAATATCATGATATCACCCAGTCCTAATAGAAAGACAATATAATATAGCACAATACAAACCGTTCAAAAACACTGAGGATTTGACGTTATTTATTTATATGTATCAGCTTTAGGTTTTCAAATTGATCTAGTAAGGGAAAAAGATAATGAAATATATGGATCATCAAAAGCTAACTGACAGATTTCCTAAATAAATACCATAGTGTCACACCACAACTGCTTTGAAAGTAATGTATGTATTAGCAGTACAAGTGAAGTTGCTGTAATGCTCATGGCTGGTGGAGTATATCATAGCATGCAAAGTGGAACACAAAAAGAATGAAAAGAGCACTTATGATACAGCAAATTAAGTTAAATAATCTGTAGCTAACTAGATTGATAGTCCAAACATAGTGATGTACTTAGTTCAGTATTACAGCCTTCAGTGTGATACATAACAACATAGTGTTATGGATGACATGCTAAATCCAATCGTGATTTAATGTAATCAAACTATTTTGAAACTAAATAAAGCCTGTACATTTGCAAACAGTTATTTTTAGTGTCAGCGTTAAAGTTCACTGAACTGTGCCGAAGTGATGCATATAGACCGGAGATATAGTGAATCATGCTGAAGTGTCAGTCTGTGTCAGACTATGGGAAAGAATAAAACTAAATCATAAAAGCTTCAAACCATGTCTTGTATACATCAGTGTACCAACATCACTGGTCTTCGGTGTTTGATAAATCAACCTTTCTGAAAGCTCAGAGATTTAGAAAGACTTCTCTGCTGTTCCAACTTTGTTCAGTCCTGAGCAAGTGGCTATGTTATTTTATGCTATTTTTATTTTTAAAACTTTTCTTTTTTCTTCCTGTTGTCGTGTATTCTGCAAAAGTAGGGTTGAGGGTTCTGGCGCAACTTCACCTAGTATCAAGGTGCATGGAGAAGGGAAATAAGTGAGAAGATCAAAAAGCCAGAAACACTCATTAAACAACTTTATTTACTATATCTTTACAATAAAGTTGTTCTATCATATAGGTTAAGTGATGCTGATGTTTTGACCTCTTCAAACTAACTCTAAATGGCAAACTTTTTATGGCTCCAGTTATCTGCCACTCTCTCTTTCTTACTCGCTCTATCCCTCCATCCCTCTATCTCTCACTTTTTCATTCTTTTCTTCCCTCCACCATCAGGTCCTCCACCTCTCTATCGTTCCCTTTATCTCCCATCCTCCATCCTCCTTCTCATCTGTCCTCTTCCTGTGTGCAATATGAAAGCAGAGATAGTCTTTTTCAGCAAAGCTTTCACACTGTACTGTCACACCTACAGTCATGAACATCCATCAGCCCCGTTCCACTTTACTTTGCTCCTGAAGAACAAAGTATGTTTGTTTTTTTGTACCAACACTCTTCTGCCAGGAGGTGTTCTGACATTACATGGAGGGGATTGATATGATTTTGGAAAGGATGTCTCAACCTCCTTTGACTGATGATGCGACTTGTTGGACTTTAAAATCCACTGGCAGCTTCCTTCTTCTCATCTCACCTTAACTTCTCTCTTTGTCTTCCTCTTTGTCTCTCCTTCCTGTGAAGATACTTAAAGTGAGACTGTGTCTGTCTCTGTGAGTAATAGTATCACAGCTCTTTTGTCTGACGAAAAGCTTCCTAGATTTTAGCCTGTAAGACAACAAATAACTTGTGTGTGTGTGTTCATGTTCAAAGCTTAGAGATGCAGAAAATAGACATCTATGTAGGGGACCAAAGAGATTTTTTCCTGTATGCCTGTTCCTTTTGTCTAAACCCTGCATTGCTCACCATCAACCAATCACATCTCTGAGACCAGTATTTAAACTTGCTTTAGTGACACAGCTTGCTGTTCTTTAACTTTACTACATTTTTAAAGTTGAACTGAGCAGGCGGACTTTGTCATAGTGACCTTTGTATCGGATACACCAGCATTACTGCTTTATTATGATAAAGAAAAGAAAAAGATTGTTCTTTGTGCCACAGTGCTGGTTGTGCTTGGCCGTCATTTATCTTGAAGGCTCAAGAATTTAGTTCAACTCATTGGCTGCGTTTTTGCCGGCCTGGTCCATGTACTCAGACAAATTGCCGGCCTGATTTAATCGACCAATGTGCTGGCTAAGACCCTACACATATTGGCTGCTCACTTTCCATGTAAATAGAGTTTTTGGCTCGCCGGCACATTGGACGGAGTTGTCGATAGCGTGAACTGTTGTGTGACCCACAGCCTGGAGTTTTAAAAGCAGAAAACAGCTGATCACAGGAACGAGAGAAAGCACATCATCACCTGGTCATCACTTCAACTCTGACAGCAAAATATCGACCATAGAGATGAGCAACTGGAAAGCCTGCTAAATCTGTGAGATGCCGACCATCATGATAGAGAAAGTCACGTGTGTACGCCTACCCCAGAAAGCCAGTTTTTGTGAAAAGACCACTATTACTCGGTTTCACATAGACAGGACGGCGTATTGCTGCCTTTGCCTGGCCGCCAATGTGACGCTTTTCTGTATAAAAACACCTAATGATAGGTCTACATTAGCTTATTTTGAGACCAGTGGGCAAAAAAAGTGCACCCATCAACCTGTAAATAATAATAATCCAATACACTACAATCACTGATGGACTTTTGCAGCATGACACCGAATACAAACAAATTTGTTGGAAATCTTACCTTCTACTTGCTTGTAGTGTCTATCAGTTTTGCAGGTGTAAAGTTGGATGTGTTTGTTTTCCAAAATATAGACTTGGTTTATACGCACTTAAAGCCAAAAGTGACAGCATTTCTCGAATCATTACGTTTTATTTTGGATAATCTTTGACATATCCAAGACAGGTTTAAAAATAATCCCCCAGCCACACAAAATATATTTTATGGAAAAGAACTCACTTTTTTTTATAAATAAAATCAGTGACATAAAGTAATCAAACTGGCATTTAAAGGGTTAAAGTCCTCAAATTAATGAATGTTTGGTAGTTTTGAGCAGGGCAGAAGTTGTCTTTAGATTTAAGCAGAAAAAAGAAAATATTAATCTGTTAAGTTTTTATAGCAGTTTTTGGGAAGTGAACATTTTTGTCCTTAATGACTCAAGAGGGTAGTAAATTAAAGCGATGCCTGAGGGTTAAATATAGGCAAAAAATCCCAAATCCTCTCTGCTGCCCATCTTCTATGAAATAGTAGTGTTTGTGTTTGTGCATGTTAAGGGTAGACTATTTTAAGTGTAGAACATCAGTAAAGAAAAAATTGAATGTACTGTTGAGGAAAATTCATGTAAGATTAATGTGAATGGGCGAGGGAGGTTCTTGTTTGTTTGTTTGTTGCATTTATTTCGAATATTTCTCCAAAAAAAAAAAAAAAAAGTTTTTTTACACACGTGCACATACATACCTACAACAGTAATCGCATTCATCATGAAATAAATATTCGAAAAGGAGTGAGAAGAAGTTAAACTTATAAACTCCCACCCCTGATCCTTCTTTATAACTTACAACAAAAATAGCAATGAGCTTCCTAGCCCAAGAGATTTCTTATATATAAAAAAAAAGAATAATAATAAATAAAACAGAAAACGCTTTGCCGAGTGCTAAGCAAAAAAAAAAGTCCTCAACACACAATAAAGTAACACACATATAGCTGTACGTGTGTTTACCAAAAAAAAAAATACGTGATTCAGATACACACAGAAAGATATATAGAAAAAAATATCCACCCCCATACTTTACAGTACACCCCATCACACCCTTGTGCCCATTATACCACTTAGTGGTCCTGAGTAACTTCATCCCTGTACCTTGTAAAGATCACATCTTTATACCTTAGTTTAACTGTTTTACGTTTGGACATTCCTTTAATTCTTTATGAAATCTGTTCCAAAGCCTCACCCTGCTGACTGAAACACAAAAACCTTTCCTGATCGTACGCACTAGTGGAATATTGAAATTAGTTGTCCCTCTCAAATGGTAACCCCCTTCATATATGCTGAATAATTTCTGTATGTTTGTAGGTAATAAATTACATTTAGCTTTTAACATAATTTCAGCTGTTTGATAATTGACCATATCTGTAAATTTGAGTAGGCGTGATTGCAGGAATAACGAGTTAGTGTGTTCCCGGTAGTCGGAGTTATGAATGACACGTATGGCTCTTTTTTGAATGATGGTTAGTGGCTGTAGTGAGGTCTTGTAATTGTTGCCCCAAATCTCAGCACAGTATTGCAAATACGGTGAGACTAAGGAACAGTACAGAGTGTGGAGGGATTTGTAATCTAAAACCTTTTTTGCTTTATTTATTATTGCGATGCTTCTTGAAACTTTGGTTTGTACATGTTTAATATGTGCTATCCAACTCATTTTATCATCTATGGTTACCCCCAGGAATTTTATTTTATGTACTCTTTCAATTACAGTTCCCTCTATTTTTAATGTTACCTGTTTATTTGTTCTACAATTTCCAAACATCATCATTTTTGTCTTACCGAGGTTGAGTGATAACCTATTCGTGTCAAACCAGATTTTAAGTTTATTCAATTCTATATTGATCTCCTCCTGTAGTTTTTGTAAATCATCCCCTGAACAAAAAATGTTCGTGTCATCTGCAAACAATACAAAGTGCAATATCTTAGAAACATAACATATGTCATTGACATGATATGTCTGGTTCTCATGCATGTATGAAGCCAGCCAAAGTTATATCGATGACTAACATAACCAACGAACCGCCAAGCAAAGAGGCCCCTGCCTCAGTTTTTCTATCAGCTTTTATCAGCGCTGTATTGCCAATTACTTTTGTGAGTTCCATCTCTGACATATCTAATATTTGCTCCTGAATAAAAAATGGTGATTGTTTATTGATTGTTTCTCTGGTCCAACAGAGGAGTATTTGAGCATTAATCAGATCCATTGATCATAAAGTGGCTGACAGGAAGGGCTGCAGCGCTGACATTTCCTGCCTCACTCCAACATTTAGTCGGAATTGGAGATGGGAATTTTTTTTATCCATCAATATGAATATTCTTCTTGGGCAGCACTGGGGTGTGGTGGTTAGCACTGTCGCCTCACAGCATGAGGGTTCTGTGTCTGTGTGGGTTTTCTCCGGCTTCCTCCCACAGTCCAAAGACATGCAGGTGTTGGGCTAATTGATTAATATTCTTTTCATTCATAAATTATGAACAACAATAAATAAACAAGGACAAGAAAAAAGATCATAAGATGTCATAGTTGCACATCGTAGTAAGACACTGACAGTTACAAAGTAAAAAAAAAATATCAGAATTTCAAATAAGTTTTAAGATAAGCTTGCATCCAGAAAGTCAGCTGTGTGATCTTACCTAAGACCTCTTTCTCCCTCTCTCTTCTTTCTTCCCTGCACCATCAAACCCTCCACCTCTATCATTCTCTCTCTCCCTTCCTTCATTCTCCTTTTCACCTGTCTTCTACCTGGATGTGATTTCTTCCTGTCCTTTCTGTGTGATATGCAAGCAGCGACAGTCTGTTCATTCACTAGAAGACATTTTATACATCTTCATTAATATTTGGATTTAATATCTTGAAACTGTAGTAGGTCCAGTTGACAGAAGGAGCTGGCAAGCCCAAGGGGCTTTCACATAATCTGATTAGAGAGCAAAGAGTGGGGGATTAAATGAAACTCAACCCAATAAGGAATTAAAGGGAAATTTGAGCCTAGGCTGAACCCATCTGCTCAGGTCCTAACACATTAGGGTCAGACTGAGAACAAAAACTTGTCCATTTGGAACATTAACTCAAACCCTACCTGAACATCTGTGCTTACTGTTTTATACATGGCTACTGTGTAATTATGCAGTTTCTGCACACAGGGTGATGTTGACATTGCAGTCTTCTGTAGCAACTAGGGATGCTCGATATTGGCTTTTCTGCCGATATCCGATATCCGATATTGTCCAACCCTTAATTTCCGATACCGATATCACCCGATACCGATATCACCTGATACCGATATATGCAGCCTTTTTACACCAAAATTCATCACATATCACCTATTATGGAATTTACACATTATGCCTAATTTTATTGTGATGCCCCACTGGATGCATACATAAATGCAACACGGCTTTTCAAATGTAAACACAGTCTGTACAAAATAAGTTATTGAAAAAAGTGCCATTCATTTATTTGTTTGTGTTTTTAGAGAGAATATTTTGCCTCAAACAACACTACAGACAACATCACAACAAGGAAGATGCATAGCTTCAGTCCAGAGTAGTAAACAAACATAGTTCTCTTTTTCCAGACTGAGGAACGACTGAGCCGTAACTTGGCAAATAATACAATCAATAAATCAGCAGTCAAGCTCAACATGCTAACCTGTATTGGATCTAGTGGATACAGCACCAGAAATTAGCTTCTCGACGTGACTGTAAACAACGCTGTACAGTTCGGGTTCAGCACTGGTCTGAGAAATACCTGTGACTGGGCGTTAAACAGACATAACGGGGCTCGAGGAACTCCACACGTTTGGTGAATCCGGCATCTTGAACGATAGAAAAAGTTTGTTTCTCGGTGTCGGCTGTTGCTTCTTTTCATCACTTTGCTGCACAGATGTAGCGTATAACTCCGCATGAATCTTCTTGAGGTGGATGATCAAATGTGATGTATTAAAGGAAGACGCCTTGTTTCCTCCTCTCATAACTAACGCCTTGCAGTCATTGCAAAGCGCACATTTACTGTTAGTAGGTGACACTTGGAAATACTTCCAAACCACGGACATCTCATGCACCGGGAGAGCTGAAGCTTGTTAGCCACGGTTAGCAACCTACGAGTGAAGCGTGTTGTTGTTATACGTCATCAAGCACGCGCCTGTAAACGGCCCGTGTTGCATTCAGGTACACTCGGAAATGCTGAAGCCTACGGCCCGTGTTGCATTCAGGTACACTCGGAAATGCTGAAGCCTACAGAACTAACATCGGTTGTAAAAACCCGATACCGATAATTCCCGATATTACATTTTTAACTCAATATCGGCCGATAATATCGGTGGGCCGATATTATCGGACATCCCTAGTAGCAACCAATGTTTACTCTACTTTTATGATCTATATCAGCTTCCAATTACTGGTAATTTTATGGCAGGATATCTTTATGTTGGCCTTCTTAACCATGGTGATGTTATGGAGGCAACTTTTTCATGTTTACAGCTGACATATTTCTAATGCCCAGGGCCACACGGAATCTGTGGGCGCATTATTATGACGACACCTCCGCTGAGTTTTCACAAATAAAAAAATACAAATTAAAACTCAGATTGTTAAAACATCTCCAGTGTAAGCAGAGGCAAAAAAAAAGAAGCATTTTTTTTATTCTCACTCACTCCTAAAACCTGTAAAAAAAAAAATCAGTTTGGGTCTACTATTGACTGAGCAGAAATAGGGAGACCTGTCACCCATCTGTCACTAAGGCTCTGACCTGTTTCTGAGGGCAGACTGACACAATACCTAGTGTGTGTTTCATGGCAAAGAACACTTGGCGGAAGTTTTTTACGGTGTAAACAGTGTTTCCTGTGTTAGAGCTCCAGCTTATAGTCAGTCACAGCATGTGGCTGTCCTGCTCACAGACAGATAACCACAGCGTGCCCTTCTATATTCCATTAGCCAGGACACACAAGTATTGAACAGCACTAAGTCAAAGTGCTCCAGATTATCAACTATTGAAAGAAAGGAAATCCCCTCCAGCAAGGACAAACCCCAGCACTCAGCTGCTAAAAGTGCTGCAGAGGCATGTTTTGTGAATGGATGTATTGACTGTCATAGTGCCCAGCAGCAGACAGGCTCATGTTTAAAAAAAATTTGCGCAAACTGGCTAGAAACCCATAACTCACAGGCCAACTAATAAAATGCAAGCCCATCATTTTGCTATCTTGTACTGACTCCTGCTTCAGGATTAACTGCTTCAAACGGTGAACAAATTGGAAAGTTGCAGCATGAGGGATAACTAGGTGGTTT
The DNA here is from genome assembly GCF_963691815.1 of Echiichthys vipera. Classification (NCBI taxonomy): domain Eukaryota; kingdom Metazoa; phylum Chordata; class Actinopteri; order Perciformes; family Trachinidae; genus Echiichthys; species Echiichthys vipera. The sequence continues at coordinate 25,465,528 of NC_139833.1, forward strand.
ATTGCTTTGTTAGATATAACATTTACAGAATATACAATATCAAAATAACTACTTTGCATTATACTGTTATGATTTATATTATCACATAAAATGTATTTAATTTCATATTAAATTAGCGTATCAGTGAGGATCAATTGTAGATCCAGATATAGAGGATTTGCATGTCAGGAAAGAGGAGAACACACAACTCTACACCACTCGGTACTATTGTGAGATGTTGGTGCTGTCACATCTGTCACAGAGCATTAGGCAGACTGTTGTGATTATTGCAGTTCACACACATTAAAACTCACATGCGTGTTGAAAGTTGCAGATGTGGTGATTTAATCAAGTTACACTTGATTTTCTCCACTTGTTATTGTATGTTTGCACATTGGCTGTGTTTTTCTGTGTGCATGTCTCGACATATTGTTGGATCTGTGACAATGTCATGACATTGCATCAAATTTGGCATTCATGAATGATTTAAAGCGAGATGATATGAATGATGGATTGGTCTTATAAAATGGTTATGTATCATGGCCCTATTTCCCTGGGAATCCATTAAGAACACAGTGCAGAGTTTGAAAACACATAGGAAAAAAGATATTGGCCTGTTACAGATGTTTGTGTGTATCTACAGTTTAAAGTCTCAAGGAGATGGGTGATGCAGCAATGGTTTACCTTTAGGGGATGAGAATTAATGTTTGTGGTCTGTGTTTTAATACCTCTATATTGTTGCACAGTTAGGAGCAACTGATGAACAGAACGCATTGAGAAATCATCTGTGGGAAGGATACATCATTGTTGCCCGTACACTAGACATAGTCTTATTTGGGGAAAATAACTAGTGATTATCTAACTCAACTGATTTGATCTACTATTTATTTTTTGATGAATAATTTTATCTTACCAATTAAAAAATCACAACATATTTCTGTTTGGACTACTAGGCCATATGAAGTCCCTCCCCCTTAAGTGGACCACCATGGGACTTATTTTGAACTGTACGATAGCAGCTGTTATCTATGGAAATGATCGAAAAATAAATTAAATTGTTGGACAAATGTCATTGCAGTTAAAACATTGAAAACATGAACATTCACTGAACCAACACTGCAAAAAACAGAAACTTTCAAATCGTAATTTAAGAAAATAAATGGAAAGAAAGTGGAAAACCACACCTTATCCCCAAGAGAGAAACTGCAATTACTGTTCTTGAGCAGTGCCTCCATCAACCCACTGAAAGCTTCCACTTCCTCTAAAGTCAACCCAACCCTCTTATTGTGAGCCCTGCTGCAAAACAGGACAGGGTGGGAATGTTGTGGCCATAACATATTAGATACTGGTGCTTTTCATCCTGATGCTGCTGAACTTTAACTATGAAATTTCACTACTGTTTGACCTGCTTCACTTAAGTGCAGTTATAATGACATTATTCGGTCAGGGTACTGGCTTTTAAGTGGATCCATTTTAAAGAGCTGCAACGACTTTACTTCTTAATTAGTAAGGTTTGGGGGTGTTTGATTTGCAGTCAAATTTAATTTTAAATCCCTATAAATCTTATCTTACTTTCCCAGCCACAAGTTCAGTCATCAGAAAGACTGACTGACCTGTAGAAAAAGCGCGTCATTGCAGCCTGCCATATGTTCTGCAGTGACTGTATGTTTTGTTGTCATTAGCAACAGTGTTTGGATGTCCTTCACTCATAAATAATGGAAACCCTGTGACCTAAATCCTGCTTTCCGCAAGGCACCAGGATCTGACTCCATATGTCTGAGAGGAGGCTGGAAAAAGCAGAGTGTAAAGAAGAAATTAAGATGGTACATAGAAAGTAGAGGTAATACACAAAGTAAAGAGATGGAAAATTTACAGATGTGTCTTAAATGATGATAGTGAGTCCAGATCAAGCAGCTTGACTTAATGTGCGTGCGTGCGTGTGTGTGTGTGTGTGTGTTTTTTGAAAGGTTGACTATTAATAGAAAGTTCCTCTTCAATGCTTGACAGGCAGCCTACTATGTGATATGATTGTGTTGTACTTTTGTCCACCTACTAGCTTGTCAGACAGGTTTGTTGTATTTTTGACACTTTAGCTAAGTCTCATTTATTGTGTTAATGTAGTCCATTATATCTATACGAACGTTTACTGAATCACATTGATTCATTCATTCATCGTCAACCTCTTGTCCCTGTCGGGGTCGCGGGGGGGGGCTGGAGCTGATCCCAGCTGACATCGGGCGTGAGGCGGGGTACACCCTGGACAGGACGCCAGTCTATCACAGGGCACATAGAGACGAACAGAGACAGACAAACATTCACACCTACGGGTGATTTAGAGTCATCAATTAATCTAACACCTGCATGTCTTTGGACTGTGGGAGGAAACCGGAGAACTTGGAGAAAACCCACGCTTTACTAAATCTGCCGCATTAATTAAATGTTCATGTGCTTTAGGTGACTATATGCACTGGCTTCCTATTGCACCCTCTCTGCCATTCCCTTAGATTGAAAAGTAAGCTAAGTTCAAAGATTATTAGGGGCATCTTTATAATGCAACGCCGTTGTAATAAATTATCTGTGTGAAGCTGATGTGTTCAGTTTTGGTTGTCAGTGTGTCATAGAGGTGTTGATTCATTTGCGTGAACATTTTGAGGCCTTAATTGGTGGTGTTGAGGTTTTTCTCAAATTTCATCCACCCACAAGTTTGAGATCCATCATTATCCATCATCTTTAACCGCTTGTCCCTAATGGGGTCGTTGGGGGAGCCGATCCCAGGTGACACTGGCCGTGGGGATCTCCCTGGTCAGCACGCCAGTCTATTGCACACAGAAACAGACAGAAACAGACAGAGACAGACAACCATTTACAGCTACGGGCAATTTAGAGTCATCAACTAACCTAACACCTGCAAGTCTTTGGACTGTGGGAGGAAGCCGGTGAACCCGGAGAAAACCCACGCAGACACAGGGAGAACATGCAAACTCCACACAGAAGGACCCCAACCGCCCCCAAGTTTGACAGTAAAGCTAAAATGATTAGTTGATTAAGCGACAGAAACGATAATCTCCAACTATTTTGGTAATAATTGGAATAATTGTTTGAATAAAAAAATGTGAAAAAGTGGCAACATACTCTAGTTTCAGACTCTATTGTCATATATCTTTATGAACTCAATGTCTTTGACTTTTAAAATGTTAATCAAACAAAACAAGACATTTTAGATATCACCTTCAACAATCAAAAGTTGTGATGGGCATTTCTTCTTTGCTTTTTTTAACATTTTGTAGACAAAAATATATCATTATGCAGATTAATCAATAAGTAAAATAAATAGTACGTTTCAGCCCAATTTACAGAAACAGCAATCAGTCTAATGCAGTTTAACCAAAACCACACCTAACCAACGTTGCCCTAAAAATAACAATCTACTTTACATCCTTCTGACACATTGTCAACAAACAGAACTTCTCAAACACATGATTTATGACAGGACTGTTGTACTAGGTTGTATTACACACCTATAAACTGATAACATAAACTCAAGTCTATAATTATCTAAGTTATTAACTTTCTCATGTGTTCCTTTTATGAACTAATCAGCTGTCATGCAGATGAGGGTGCCACCATGTCTATAAATACTACTTTGAGTGAGAAAAAGAGAAATGGTTTCATCAGTTAAATCCTGTTTCTGTTCTGGTCGATATAAATATTGAACTAATGAAAGAGTGTTGTTTTATTTTTATGCTCAACATATTTGGAATGCTGTATTGCTTTTTTATGCATCTTTTAACATCCAACTTGTGATTTTAAAAAAAGAATACAAACTGAGTCTTCTCCTGTCTTTTGCTGTCTCCTTTCACCATCAGGTATGCAGTGAACAACCTCTGTACATCCAAGTGTGTGGTTCAGGTTATCCAATTCCCACCTGTCCCAAGCTCTAGACTTCCTGACCACTTCTGTCCGCTCGAGGCCAATAATTCACACAAGACAAATGCTTCTTTTTTCTCATTGCTATTTTGGCGAATCCAAGTTTTTTTCCATGGCTGGTCGTGTTTTAAATCAGTAACCACTCGGCGCCAAGCTGGAACCGAAGACGTCGCCTCCCTATACCTCATCCTGCTCCTCTGCCCCGCCCCCTAAACAGTCTTCCGAACACACAGTGTGGCTACACGACCCAGGGCTCCGATCGGCCTGTGAAGAGGAGGAAGAGGAGGACTATGTCAGTGAAGCAAGTTCGCCGACTGCACTGCAGGAGTTCACGGCCACCTACAGAGATGCAGAGACCATTACTGGTAATGTTACATGCATACATTATAACCATAGGTAGACAAAACTTACTGGAATCCATTTGGCAGCGTTGAATCAGCACTAGATGCATAAATGTATAATTCACCTGTCAAATGCTTTCCGACGTCAGACCTATCAGAATTTAACTCAATTAAAGGCATGCAATAAAAACAGCCCACAATCTCTAATGGTTTTGGAATGAGCTGGGAGTAACATTGCAGGCTGAGAAAGATGGTGAGAGTGAGTTATGTGGAGCTGTGAGAAACTGTCCCTCTCTGTGACCCCTTTCTAATGCCACATCCTGTCAGTAAAGCAGCACCAGGGGACCTCAGCTCTGTGTATAAACCAGCATGTGAGAGGAGCTCCCAGTGGACTGTCTCAATCAACTCTTTTATTCATCTCCCCCTCTCTTTTTCTCTCACCACTCATCCTTCTCTCCAAGGGAGCAGAGGGACACTAATGTCTCGTCTCCAGTGGTCACAATTTAGCTGTGCTGTGGCCCATCTCCTTTCCCTTTACAGTGTGAATGAGCCTGTCTGGACCAAGTATTTGGCAGACACTTTGAACAACTGAAGGGATAAAAGATAAATGGATATTGATTCTGATATTTTTTTTCTGCAGCCCTGATCACGCAGCAGTCTAGATTGTCCCAACCTGGAAAACAAACACTGACGCATTATGGGAGTAACAATTTCAATTTTCAAAAATTGATCAAAATGAGCTTTCAATTTTAATTATCGAAATAAAAAGCAGGATAAGCAATTTCCCCATTTTAAATAAACTATTTTTATTTGACTAAATTGCCTTTGTGTGGGGAATTCCCCCCAAAAATATCTATATATCTGTTTGAAGAAATATGTAAATCACAGTAGTCCGGGCATAATACCTGTTGGTCTTTAGGAATCAGGACTCAATGGTTAAACAATGGCAAAGCTGTCAGTGCTGAAAAAGAATGTTTTAATTGAAAATTGAATAGTATTATGGCATTAAAATTGAAAGTCAAATCGAATCACGCAATGCATAGCCATTGTACCAGGCGATGAGTCCAGCACACCATCGTGTGTCTCTTGGAATGAAACTCCAAAAGACAGCTGTCACCGTAAGGAATGGGGCCCAAAGAAAGGGAAAGGGAGATTAATACAACCTGGCCCAAAGCCACTTTAACCTGGCCACAAGGGTTGCGAAGCACTTTACCAGCACCAGACTCGAGAGTCAGTTCAATTCAATTTCATTTATAGTGCCAAATCATAACAAGAGTTATCTCAGGACACTTTACAGACTAGGTATAGACCACACTCTATGACTTATTTATGATTTACATAGACCCAACAATTCCCCTGTAGAGTACGGCGATTGAGTTGAGCAGTGATTGAGACAAACAACAGGAAAAAGGGCCTTCCTGTAGTTTCCTATAGCGCACACCCTCCCACCATTGACCATGACCTCAGTTCCTTATATTATTTCAACACCAAAGGCCCTTCATCGTCTACTCCGTTACAGCCTCAAAAGCAAGGCAATAAGAAATCTGGAGCTTCTGATGGAGCACTCTCTTATCTCTACTCTTCATCCATACAGCTATTCGGTGCAAACCAGCTTATCCTTTCACATAGTCCTATAGGGCAAAACATGGGCAAAATCCAGGAAGGTCATCAGTCTATCTCAGGGCTTACAAATACAGATAGATAAACATTCATTACTATAGGCAGTTTGTCAGTTCACCAATTGGAGAAAACCAACCTCTTGCTTTGTCGTCTCAGTTTCTTAAAGCTGGGGAAGTTTTTGACGTTTAGCGCAACCATTGTGAAGGCTTGCATGGATGAAATCTTGCAGAGCTGGTACTCTATGGTCACAGGATCAGTGTGTTAAAGTCTACTTCCTAGGTAAGCAAGTTAAGTCAAATAAACACCACATAGTGCAGTAAAATGTGGTATAGTCTAGTCAAGAACAGTAACCCTGCAAAGCTTTTTTGAAGCTCATTGGTTCCAATTTAAATGATCCTGTGTCAAGTGTTTGATACATTTGGCAGGAAATGTATGACCTTATTTGTTGTGTTGTAATATAGTGTGAGCTGTTGTTTTTCAGTGTTGGAACAATATTTAACTTTAATATTTAGCTATGTATATACACCTGGGAGGAGAATAGCATTGCATTCCAGTTAGTGCTTCATTTTTTCTCTTTCTCTGCTGCTGAAACTCTATTTAGATTCCAGCTTAACATTGTTTGTTTAAATATATGTATTTGGAAGTTTCAAAGCATTCTCTGTTTGAACCAAACAGAGGCACATTGGTAACATGTTAGTGTAACCACCAACAGTGTAATACTTTTTTTTGTTGCAAAATCGGATAATGAAATGTCATGCTGTTGTTATATCTACAGTAGTCATGTGTCTGAACATGAAGTCATTCAAGGACAGGACAGTTGAACAGGTTAGGTCAGTGCTGCCATCTGCTGGCACCATAGGGTTACTATAACAATCTCAACCGTCCTCTATAATATCATATCAAATAATCAGTTTTTGACTGAAATTGCTTTGAGGATAACGATGACCTGGACGAATGAGACCATTCACAGGCCCTCTATAATATGTTTATATTAATTATACCTTGTCTCTTTAATTGTGTGTGTGTGTGTGTGTGTGTGTGTGTGTGTGTGTGTGTGTGTGTGTGTGTGTGTGTGTGTGTGTGTGTGTGTGTGTGTGTGTGTGTGTGTGTGTGTGTGTGTGTGTGTGTGTGTGTGTGTGTGTGTGTGTGTGTGTGTGTGTGTGTGTGTGTGTGTGTGTGTGTGTGTGTGTGTGTGTGTGTGTGTGTGTGTGTGTGTGTGTGTGTGTGTGTGTGTGTGTGTGTGTGTGTGTGTGTGTGTGTGTGTGTGTGTGTGTGTGTGTGTGTGTGTGTGTGTGTGTGTGTGTGTGTGTGTGTGTGTGTTTTGAGGATGAATGAACACAAAGAGCTGAATAGAGCAGCTCATTGCCATGGGGCAGTTCCTGGGCGTGAGGTTAATTCTCCGTGGTTACCAGCCAGCAGTGATGTAAAGAGTTGAGTAACTGTGGATATTACTGGATGCTTAGCGAGGAGAGAGAAATCAGGAGCAACCAGGCAGACAGAGAACTTGAGTGAGAAAGAGGCAAAGTTACATAAGTGGTCAAACAGAGTAGAATCCAAATTGCTGAGTCTGCTTTCTGACTGATCAAACCACAGCATGTGGAAAAACATCCATTGTGCTGTAATGTTTAGAGCAGAGCGTAGTTCCTGTTTGTATGAACACACACACACACTCACACACACAAAAACTTGAACTGTCAGTGTAAGGCCACACATGTTGCCATGGATACAGTGTTTAGTACATGGAAAGTCTGAATCATCTGTCAGGCTGGCTCAATAATTCACACAGAACAGACTGAACTGCATTACCTTAGTTATAGGCTGCATAATAATACTGAAATGATTTAATAATAGTTTGCATCTGCATATAATTTAGTGAAAACATTGACTTTTGTGTCAGTTTTTGACAAATGTACCCAGGTTGATTTCCCCCTGACCTGACAAAGAAGTGCACGGTCCTTGATTGTTTTCTCTCTGTATTTTTCTGGCTCACTTTCAGGCTCATAAAAGCGGTGATGTTGAGATGTGACGTTGCATGTTTACATATCTGATATGGCCATATGGTCATGTCCATGCCTTCTCATTTGATAGTTTACAGCTCTTGTAGATGTCTTATTTTACACAACAGGAGCTCATTATTGAAACAAGAATTTAAAAACCTTTACAACTTGTTAGCAGGTTCTCATTATATTTAATTTTACACGTTTTCACTCTTCTTGTATTGTCATGCAAAAATAAAAAAATATGTTAAGTCTGATGTCTGATGAGGTCAAATAGTTAGCTTTGCTCAAAAGTCAGTTCCCTCTTGACTCTTAATTGACAAAATCAGCACATGACCATGTCTTGTGGGATCATACTGCTAGTTGTTGTAACCTAACCAGCAGTACTGTCATGTTTGGTAGTGTGATTGAGTCCAGCATCCACTCTATTGACTCTAGATGGCTGTGTGTCATTACAATACAGAGTTCAGGCCACAGTCACGCTGTCAAATGACCAAATATCTACAAAGTGCCTAGAAAATGTTTGGAAATAATCAAATACTGTGAAATACTTCACTTCCACTCTGACCTACAATTTCTAAAAGCCAACATGTAAGTAAAGACACACACACACACACACACACACACACACACACACACACACACACACACACACACACACACACACACACACACACACATATTAGACTGAGATTTACAGGGTTAGTGACATTTGAACACCTTGGTGCAGCCTTCCACACACACATCTTGTAGATTGTCAGTGATATTTGACCACGTTGACATACTCTCCTGTATTTCATGCGCATACCCTCTGTGACCAGCGGCAGCTTTCAACTGTAGCCCCGTCTGATTCTGGACAGGGTTGTGCTGTAGCTCCATCAGAACTCTATAAAAGCATTTGGTTGAATGGTTCTAGTGGAGAAAACTGGTTCTCAGTGCAGATTTTAGCTTATAGTCAGGCCACTCTTTTCGTTGACTTTTGTCATGAAAGGTACATTAATGTGGACCTATTGTAACTTTCCATATTTTCTGTCATATATATATATATTGCTATAATGTCAGCCTGTGAATGTTCTCATTCGTCCTCAAAGCAATTTCAGTCAAAAGCAACTGGACTTGGTTATTTGTCTAGGAAGACGTTTCACCTCTCATCCAAGAGGCTTCATCAGTTCATGTACGCATCTGACCAGGCTGGGACTGGTCCAACTAACTGGTGTGAGATCCAGGTATTTAACCTCTCACAAGGCCGATGATGTCACTGAAACTCTTTGTCAGATGTTCTTGCTAAACGTGACAAAAGTTTCAAATAATGAGGTACACGTGTTGATGGGTAAGCAGTCTAGCCTATGAGCAGAGCTGCTCAGGATTCAGACTGCTGTCAACGCCTCCTTTCAGACAGTTTATTCTACTTTCTCGGCAGTCTGATGTTAAGCCATCTTCGTATCACACTCTTGCTGGAACATGTCCTGGTGTGTTGTGTTTTGTTTATAAAGCGTTATTTGTGATTTCTGATGGTAGAAAATCCTGCTTTAGTCCCCCACATGTAGCTACATGCTGACAGCAGACAAAGCTGCAAATATTGGTTGCTTGTTATTAATTGCTACCTAATTGCGTAGCTTAGTACGGCTGCAACATGTCCGGTTGTCTTGTGTTTGGTTTAGCAGGCTGTTGTGACTTTTGACTATAAAGTTGCACTCAGTCCTTTGCAGTAATACGGCGATGGAATAGTGGAGCAGGCACCAAGGCTATAGAAGGAGGCTAGGAAACCAAAAAAATAGATCTGAGTTTTGGGGTATGACACATGCAGAGTAAAATCTGCAATTGCCGAAAGGCTCAATAGCTCCGCACTATCCAAAATACGCTTTTGTTACTCTTCATTCCTTATGTTTTATTGTCTTTTTACATTTAAATGTATGTTATCATTATTTTTACTTATATTTAGAAATACACTTTCAGCATTGTGTATAACTCTGGAATATGTAAAAAAAAAAAAAAAGTAATGTTTACATTGAATCTTTTCATTTAAATTTGAGAAAAAATAAACTAGCATGGGGTGACTGATTAATTTTACTGAGGCGTCTGCAGTTGGCCTCGGGTCGGAGCATATTGTATTTGAAAAGTAAAGATATGTAAATATCTGCCATCCATTAGAAAGTGAGTGAGCCCAAAGAGCACCTGAGCAGAAACCATCCCTTTATTAGTAGCGCCATCTGCCGCCATCCTTCAACAGCGCAGCTCCGGTTACATCCGTCATACCCAAAAGCTCACACTTCTTTCAACTAGTCTTTGCTGAGACCAAGGCTATGGAAGGAGGCTAGGACACCAAAAAAATTAATTGCTGATCTTTGGGGTATGACACATTAACAGGTGATCCTTGGGTGGCCTTGGGCCGTTTCTTTTTCTTTCTTTTTTCCCCCCATTTTTTATCCCATGTTTTATGATAGTGCACCAGCTATTGAGCCTCTCTGCAATTGCAGAGGCCAGATGTTATTGTGTTATACCCCAATTACTCAGTTGGTGACTCAGCCTCTTTCTACTAGTCTTGGCAGAGACCAGGAAATGCTGACCAATCAGAACAGAATCAGCTTTTCGGGAGGGAAGCCTAAAAGAGACAGGTGCTGCAACATAGTGACTCAGACAGAGGATGCAGCAGCCATGAGCAGTAGGAGAAAAGTTGTGTTTTTGAACAAATTTGATTTTTCATCAATTAAATCAATTCTGAAAACATCCTCATCAGGATCCATCCAATACTTGGAAATACTCAGAGGTTGTTTCTACCAGACACAAGTCAGCACTGGTGGTGCATGAATCCAAGAACAAGTTCCAATTGTTACTAAAACTCATATAAACATTTCTACAACATTTCTTGATAAGATAATCCTTTATTAGTCCCACAGTGACTATTTGTAAGGTTACAGCCGCAAAGACGATAGGGCAAATAACAAAAACAACAGTGTTGCAACTGTAATGTAACTTAAAAAAGTTAACAGTAACAGTGCAAATTAACAAGTAAGTACAGTAAACAGTAAAGAGCAAATTATGAGGAGTAAACAGACCGGAAGGTTAACTACACAGTATTCACATTATTGCACAGAGATATTGGTATTGTGCAGTTGCTAATGATCGTCGATGTCTTACTTTGAACTATTTTTTCAAGGTTTAACATACTTGTGAAACACCCTAACCGCTCAAATAATCAGGATGTTTTGTAACTAGTAATTACAAACAGATAAGTGTAGTGTGCAAGCTTACTGTAGGAACAAAATGACTCTTATCAGGAGCCATTCAGTGCCAAACACACAGGGATTTGGAGGATTTCATGAAAATCGCACTGAGTGGGTTTTTGGCAGTTCTTCTGCTGCAGCTTTACTTGTGTTGTACAGGCCATGATTACTGCTGTAACTGGTAAATCTGTTTGAAGGCCCGTTGCTCTTGCAGTTAATGTATTACACTTGCATTTTCTCTCCTCAATCACATAGTATCTTTCATCAGGCCCGTCTCTCCATGTGTGAGTTTGATATAGAAAACCGTCTGCTGGGGGCAGCTTGATCAACAAACGGTAAAATGGTACAAACAGCTGTTTGCCTGCTGTTACCTACAGTGTGTTGTTCTGGAGAGAGAGGCAGAGAAAGATTGTGTGTTAGTACAGCTCGAAGGAAGAGTCCTGCTGGGTTTGTTGGCTGTCAGAGTGAGGAATAGAGAGCGGGGGAGAGCAAGCTGCGGGGCGGTCCATGCGGATAGCGTCATTGGCATGTCAGGCATGACGAACCAGTTTGGCTCGGGTCTCTTCTCCTCTTCTCTCCTCCCTCCCCTTTTCCTGCCTTTCTTTTTGTCTCTTACACTCAGTGCCGTCCTCTAAAACTTTTTGCACCCTCTCTCTTCTTCTTCCTGTCTCTCACCCTCCCAACGCTCTTTCTCTCTCTCCTCTCTGTGTTTTTTCTTGCGACCTTGCCCTGTCTTGGTCCAGTGGAAAATGTGATCGGAGGGCAGCAGAGTTGGTGGTTGTCGGGCTCTAGGCACCATGAGTGAGTACACTGTGGACAGCATGGGAATCTGCCCGTTTGGGCTGGTCTCAAGTTTATATTGAGCCTGGCTAATATCTGGATAGAGTGAGATAGATCTTCTCTCGCTCTCGCTCGCTCTCTCTCTCTCTATCTCTATCTCTATCTCTCCTTTGTTTGTTTGTCTTCCTGTCTGTCTGTGAACCAGCTGTTTGTATTGTATAATTAAGGGAGCTTCGGGGGTTTGCCTTCAGGGGTTTGTTAGCGGTTTGTTTTTTCAAGCCTATGTTTAAAGGTCTGAAGAATATATATAACGTTAAATCTTACATTGTAAGTTATATGAATTGTTTTTAAAAGTTAAAAGTTTACAATGAATTTATTGGTAGAAAGGTCAACTTACCATAAGTAGCACTACTGTACTGTAATCGATTACAGGAGGCGGCCATGTTGGACATTGCACTAGGATTTAAACTTGCCCTTTTCTGTTTAGCAACATGAATCCAGCCCATGTGTTTGTAACCACGTCTTCACAGATCATTTTTAGTGTGTATTTTGACTGTATACCCTACAGAATGAGAATTTTTCACTTGTCTGTCAGTGTCCTCTGCACATGTTGGTGTGTTATTGCTCAGACTGACAGTGGACTATTCTTACACTTGAACTTGAACTTTGTTGCTCTTGATTCTAGCTGCTAATGTTGGCAAGACCCTACAGGTTATGTTCTTCATGCCAGCCGCCTACATTTACATTTGTATATTGGACATGAACTTGAACTTCTCTTGGTCATGGCTCAATATTGTTTGTTGATCCAAAAAGTCAAAAGTTAAAACTTAATTGGTTTCTACAGGGTGCTCCTTGTTAATACATTGATTCAGTATTAAGAGTGAAAAATAAGTGTTACTTATCTCCTGCTTGATGTAAAGTAGTCATTGTGTTTCTCATAACTGATGGTCTGTAAACGACATCATGTGATACTTTGTTTACTCTGTACCTTGGACAGTCCTGGTTAAGTTTTTCTGCACTCCTTGCAACTATTTTAGCGACAAGTTTCCATTTGTTAACTGTGAAAATAATCTCCAACTAAATGAAAACTAGATAATTGAAAACTTCTACTGATGTGCCAAAAAGAGAAATTGCATCGACTGTTTGACCATAGAGCATACACACACACACACTTACACACACACACACACACACACACACACACACACACACACACACACACACACACACACACACACACACACACACACACACACACACACACACACACACACACACACACACACACTCACACTCACACACACATTTTTTGCTGTCTCCATTGACCTTTTGTCAGCACTCCTAACGTGGAAGGGTTTGTGCTATAATTATCCTCATTCACATACTATCGTTAGTCTAGTCATTCTAGGAGCTGAGGTACATTAGTCATATTTCATATCTATTGAGCCTCTCTGCAATTGCAGAGGCCAGATGTTATTGTGTTATACCCCAATTACTCAGTTGGTGACTCAGCCTCTTTCTACTAGTCTTGGCAGAGACCAGGAAATGCTGACCAATCAGAACAGAATCAGCTTTTCGGGAGGGAAGCCTAAAAGAGACAGGTGCTGCAACATAGTGACTCAGACAGAGGATGCAGCAGCCATGAGCAGTAGGAGAAAAGTTGTGTTTTTGAACAAATTTGATTTTTCATCAATTAAATCAATTCTGAAAACATCCTCATCAGGATCCATCCAATACTTGGAAATACTCAGAGGTTGTTTCTACCAGACACAAGTCAGCACTGGTGGTGCATGAATCCAAGAACAAGGGTAAAAGGATTATCTTATCAAGAAAACCGTCTGCTGGGGGCAGCTTGATCAACAAACGGTAAAATGGTACAAACAGCTGTTTGCCTGCTGTTACCTACAGTGTGTTGTTCTGGAGAGAGAGGCAGAGAAAGATTGTGTGTTAGTACAGCTCGAAGGACAGCGTAATCAATGTATGATTATGACCAGAAATCTGCTCATTTGGATTATGTTTGGGCAAATATTATATGGCTTCATGAAGGGTTATGGTCAGAGTTGAAACATCCATAGACTTTACATTAAACTCAATATGGCTTCTGGCTTCACAGGGGGACTTCATTGAAATAGAGATCCGGCTTATTAGCTTCATAATTTTGTTTCAGGAGTAAAAGTTTGGGATTTAACACTTTTTTTTTTATTATCCAGAAGGCACCACCGATTCCATGAATGAAATGCAATCCAGTACTCACTTACAGAGTTGGCTGTGCTTGCTGATTGATTCCCCAGGTGTGCGTGCGTGCGTGCGTGCGTGCGTGTGTGCACGTCCGTGCGTGTGTGTGTGTGCGCGTGTGTGTGTCCTATTTCAGCACAGTCAGTCATTCACTCTGGATTAGCAAACTGTGAGAGACAGCATTGTTAGAGAGACAGCAGAGGAGAGTGACAGAAACAGAGGGAAACAGGAAAACAAAGGACATTATTATTTTTTTATTGTGTTATTTCTCATTCGATGTTTGTGCTGATTCTGTCTACTTAGTTCCACATTTCTTTTCTTTTTTTTCTTTTTTTTTTAAGAAAAAGTGACCATAACCTCAATTCTGTGTGTTATCAGAGAGAATGTGTATACCGATGGTTCTAAATGGATGACATTTATAGGACACTAAAGTAATGTGTGAACAGAAAGGCACATAGCTGAAAGCTTAGGTAAGATTATTTGGTTTTCCACTGCACCAAACAAATGTGGCTCTCTGGTTGGCTCAGTGTTTTTGAGTGGAAGGCTGCTGTTGACTTTGCTAAGCAGGTACATAGAGTTTGTAGACCGGTTTTAGCTGGCATGTCACAGATTACTTATTGAGATGAACGGTGGAGATCAAAATCAGAGAACAAAATATAAATACTTGATTTATTCTGAAATACTGTTCTTTTTTACCGCCCAGAATTTGATAGAATATCTGCTGTGGCTTTACCACTGCTGTACTAGCATGTTTTTTTTTTTCTTAAATAACAAAGACATTTCAACAAAAACCTTTATTTTGTGAAAAAAAACAGTGATGAAAATCAGAGAACAGTAACCGTTGTGTAAGAAGAGATTTAAACACTGATTTCTTCTATAGAATTAAAAAATGAACAGGAAGTGTAGAGGCCACAGCTTTGAATGACTTCAGCACATCTGAGCCCACAGGACATCACTAGTTTATCACACTGCTCTGGTTTGACAATTACAGTGAAGGTATAGCATGTTGCCGAAGGAGGTTAACATTAGGGCAGTAGTGATGCACTAATCTCACGATACGATACAATACACGGTATTCCGCTCATGATACAATATACAGTATATCATGATATTCATCCAACAATATGATTCGATTTGATACGATACACTTACATCATTTACTGAAAGATTTTAAAGGGACAGTGTGATTTTGGTGACATCTTGTGAGTGTTCCATTGACTGGGATTGAATTAATAAAAACTGAAAGAATCAATTACACAATATACGGCTCTGACTGGACAGCAGAGATGGTAACAAGTCACTTTTTGCAAGTCCGAGTCAAGTCTCAAGTCCCTGAGGGGAAGTCCGTGTCAAGTCTCAAGTCTCTGAGGGGAAGTCTGAGTCAAGTCTCAAGTCCCTGAGGGGAAGTCCGAGTCAAGTCTCAAGTCCCTGAGGGGAAGTCCGAGTCAAGACTCAAGTCTCTGAGGGGAAGTCCGAGTCAAGTCTCTGAGGGAAGCAGCAAGTCCTAATTAAGTCTCTTATGGTTTTAATAAATAATAAAAGAGTTGAAGTTCAACCATATTGTATAATTACACAAAATCCCAACAGACAGTTTATAATCTTGTGTAAATAAAGAAAGTCTGCTGCTCCCATTACCTGAACTAATTACAGACACACCTGAAACTCCAGGTCCTGCTCTCATTGGAGGATTTGAAGACATTTGATAATAACTTGGAGGCAGACACATCTGACTGTAGATATTCTGCATTATATATTCATGATTATGCCCGATTTTGATGTATATTTGCTTTAGGATTAAAAAATGATTAGGAAGTGTAGAGGCCCTTGCTTCGAATGACTTCAAGCTAACGTTGATAGTTTGTGTAGCAGAGCTTAACACAGACGTTGCATTCTGTGATTTTTTGTTTCGGCTGTGCTTGAAGTTATAAAAGCCAAACGGTAATCTGACTGCAGCAGCAACAGGTGACGTGCTCTCTGTGTCATCTGCAGAGTGTGGCCGCTCGCACATCTCAAGTCCCCATCTCTGCTGGACAGACAGCTAGACTACTAGCGGCTGGCGGAATTAATACATGTAGCTCTTCCTGCAAAGCGAACGAGGGAAGGAAATGGGCAGCAAGCAAAGTGCCAGGGGGATTTTAATGGGACCTAATGTATCGATACTTGCGACCAAAAAATGTATACTTTCTATGGAAACAAAATATTGATTTATATTGCAGAATCGATACAATCACATAAACATTTGCATTCACCCTGACATGTAGCTGTACAAGAGGCCCAAATCCTGCTTCAGAAAACATCCCCCAAACATAATGTTTCCCATCAGACACAAATAAATTGAACGTCCTCTCATCACTGAAGTTCCCTCTGGACCAGTTCCTTTCTGTCCACACACCTGCTCCTCAGCAAAGGCAAGTCTCGCCCTTTTTACTCTTTCTGCTGATGAGAGGTTTGGTCACTGCAGAGTGGGCTTTCAGTTCAAATTGTCTTTAACAGTAAGACACTGTGTGCTGAAACAGATCCTTGCCCTGTTCAGCACGGAACTGGCGAGCAACTCCATCTGCAGTGTTGAACCGATTCCCCATTGAGAGTCTTCACATGAACCCGTCCTCTCGTGCACTTGTTTTACGTGGACTGGCCTTTTTGAGGGACTTAAATTAATCTGTGTCCTTGTAAAGTTTCAATATTCTTGAAATCACAGACTTGGAACGCCCAACCTCATCTGGACAACATGCCGTGGTATAGCCAGAGCAGATATTCTATTCTAACATTCTTTCAGAATTGATCAGGTAGTTATTATTTGATCTCTAATTTTGATCTCCACTGTATAATCTCTATTATTTTACCCAAATACAGAGTAGATGGCAGCCAGTAACAGATTAGGTCGTGGCACAACATGTAGGTTTCTATTTTCATTTGTTGCAGTATAATACAACCAAAGGGGATGCACTGTAAAGCCCAAATCCAAGAAATGCTTTGGATAATTTAACTGAAGATGCAAATTGACACTCCTTTTTTGGTGCTGCACAATATATATAAGGAGTGGTGGCTTAGTTCCTCTTCTTACCACTAGAGGGCATCCTATACATTCAGCTGGAATGGGCTGATGAAATATCTTGGTGGGCTGGATTATAAATAAGGAGTGACATTGTTACATTGTTTTTGGCACACAATCATACACCTTTCTCCCTGCTGAAGACAACATTTTCTTTGTCCAGTGTCAACATGGAATGCCTATTTACCATGACTTTAAAAATGTTCTATTGTCAAGTAAAAGAGCAAACTTTACAGTGTATCTTTCTCTCTGTGCAGATGTGTGTAACAGTACTGATTTGCCGGAGCTTGAGATTATCAGTTTATTGGAGGAACAGCTGCCAGTCTACAAGCTGAGGGCCGACACCATCTTCGGCTACGACCAAGATGATTGGCTGCACACGCCACTGGTGGAGCCCAACTCTTCCCTCGACCTGACTACTGAACAGATAGAGGAGACCCTCAAATACTTCTGTAAGTTCATTACATACTGTGGATTTAGACTATGTAAAAATAAAGTGTCCAACTTTCTTTTAAATATGATGATGGCTATTGTTGAAGTAAGATAGGTTTGCTAAAACACAAATGTAACTCTGTTAAAGCAAACCATCTCTGTTCAGACGGGAAATCTATAAATGTTTTATGAATCCACATTAGACAAAGATGAAGCGTCATTCTTAGTATTACTGCCCCCTTCTCAAATATTAGCATCAAAATACAGGTGTTCTTGAAATGACCATGTTAATACTCTCAACAGCAAATCTATGTCAAACACTGGGGACAGATACTGTAAGTAGATTTAACCTTCAGGAAATTGTTATTGGGTGATAGAATAAGGATTTAAGATTTAGAGGTGAGAGATTTAAGAAATATTCTAACCTAGGGAAGGAGAGAGACAGACAGACAGACATGGTGGCGCGACAGCTGACCATGGTTGCCACAGCTGACCATGGTTTCCACAACAGACGTGCATGATGTGTCTCTCTCCCTCTGTTGGCTGATGTTTTGCTTTTCCTTGCACTCAGCCCTTCGTTGTGTATTTATGCACGTGTCTGCTCTTATCAAACTAAGAGCTGCCTTGTGGCTGACTGTATATCACACACACCCATTTGCACACGATTGGAAGCAAATCAACTTGCACAAGCTCACATCAAACACATGTGCACAAGACACACGACAGACCAAGGAATTGTAAAGTGGACTTTTTCATCATTAATAATTCAGTTCTAATTCACATCTACTTGGAAGGTGACTCAGGGTTAAAAACAGCGCCTAAAATAGATCAAGAGTCCTTTTTTTAAATAGGCATCACTGAGAACTGTAACTTCACCTTGTTGCCCCATGCTGACAGTCATTTTGGCCTTGACATTCATTGTAGCCAGCCAGGCTAAGAGGCAATGACAAGGTCATATTGCATAAGAAACAGTATGAGACATTCTGCAAGATGTGTTTTGCTAAATATTCAACATGCCCCCCACCTCCCACCCTAACCCCCCAGGTAAGATGCTGCTCAGTATTGCCTCATACAGATGGCGGGGTATTGACACTGTAAGGGCCATGAATGAGGAGGGATAGGCCATATTGCTTTCGTCCTGGTCATAGAGCTGTGCTTCACAGGATCAGTGTGGATGTCTGGGGTTGTTTCCTCTCTAATCAAATGCTTCATACAAGGTGATAGTATGTAGGCATATGTTTACTGAACTGTATTTCCTGTGTTTGGAGCCCCCTCTGGTTAAATAGTGGAACAGTGTAATAGGCACACTGTTACATCACCGAGGTGGTTATGGATCTATTTAAAGCTGTAACCTGCTACATGAGGAGGACATGATGACATGGAGCCGTCTGACCATTGGAGCTCAACTTCATGTTGTGATGACATCACATACACATGTATTTAAATGGAGGAGACAGGTTGTCTCATTGACTGATGTTCCCGTAGCCATGCTAGCTTAAAGGTAGCTGGTGGTCACCTTTGACAATCATATAAAAAATAGCATCTGTATCTACATGGATAATATTGCTTCTTCCTTCAGTGTTTTTTTTTTGGTGTAGCAGTTGCCAACAGTGGTCATGAAATATATGTTTTTACTTTTAAAAAATATGAATATATATAGCATTGTTACCAGTTGTTTAAGGTTCAAGATTATCTTTATTGTCCCTCTAGGAAGACTCAATAAATTACAGAGGTCAGGAAATGAAATGGAAATCCAGAATCTTTGACAAGCATGGACAAGGGTACAAATGTGCAGATTGGCAAATAAGAAAGGGAAGTGCAAGGACTGCGGCTATGAGTGCTAATTGCTATTCAGATTAATGACACATGGAATAAAAGAGACATGAAACATCTTGGATCTCCTGTATTTTTATACAGTAGTAACACATGATGAACTGTAACAGAATATGTTACATACAGTGAGGTAACAACTTGCTCCCACTATGTATAAGTATGTGAGTCTGCCTTTATCATGATAGCTGTTTGGTTGTGGCCTTATGTATAAGTGTATTGAGAAATAGTTAACCTCTCCATAATATGCATTGTGGCAGTCTCTGTTAGCACTGAGAAGCTGGCTGACATCAAATTTTCCTCGCATTATTATTGGAATAGATTGTATTTAGCTTTTGTGACACATAATTGTTGTCTCTCATGCACTGTGTATGTGCTTATTTCATCTCCCCCGGATAAAATTACCAGTCCTTGAATTCCCATTGTGTTCATTCATTTTAGGTGAGCCACATCACCTCTGCCAACACTAAACTGCTTTGTAGCTAACTGCTTTTACATGCTATGCCATCAGGCCTTGGAGTCTGAGCCCATTACTATAGCAACCTCACAGAAGGACACAGTAGGGGAGAGGAGGGGGTTGATGCTTACATGCGAATGGAGGGTGGGAGCAAGTTAGTGATCCTGCTTCCTCTGATTGGCTGTAGGGATCCTCTCGCCCCACCCACTCTACTGTGTCATGACTGTCATCCTCTCTGCTGCAAAACCCGTGACTGCTGCTGCTCGTTCTCCCTCACTCTCTCTATCTCTGTGTTTATTGAGTCATTGTTAGAGATGCGGTGGGCCATGTGTAGAGCTAGTGCTGTCACTGAGCAGGGGATGTAACAAAAGAGAACTGTTATAATATGACCTCTGAAAGATCCGGCCGGAGGATGGGCTGTCAGGAGCGCAGGAAGATGAACTGAGAGGATGCAGGATAAGAAGATGGAAACCTGAGAGGATAGAATCTGGCACATTTGCTGAAGCTTTGGAGTGACTGAGGAAAACTAATGGACAGAAAAAGAAGAAGACAGACAGAGACCAAAGGACACAGAGGCAGTGCAGACTGACAGGAAACATTTGCTTAAATGGAAATTATGGACAAAAATAAAGTGGCAGCTGGCAACTGATGACGCAAGTAACGGTTCTGTGGGATGACATGCAGAAATGGCACCACCAACACAACAAATACTGAGCATAATATGCTGACGGTTTGGTGTTAATGAGTGTGGGGAAGAAAGGACATATGAGAATGGCAGACCGTCACCAGTAATGACTGTGTGCCAGCTGGTAACTGCTAAGCATGCTGGGTTAGCAGAACTGGACTGTGACTGAGTAACGGACACTACCAGCAAGTCATAAGAACACAGCAACTACTGGTTGTCTCAAAGCATGCTGGGACGTTGGAAACAATACAGCTGTCTGTCAAAGTAGTAAAAGGATGAACAGACGAGGCCTGACCAGAGGTCAGAGGTTTGTCAAGGCAGACTACTACGAACTGGACTGGTACTATGAGGAGTGTACTGATGGTAAGACAACAGTCTGCTACAGTATGCAGTGACATCTAGTTCTTACTCACTGATGTTACAGGCTGTGTCGACATGGTAAGAGATCACACGTCGTAAATTGAAGAATGTTTGCGAGGATAGGCTATGAGCAAAACCATACAAATAGTCATTTTTTATAAAATGAGTACAAAAAAGCAGGTATTGTTTGAGAGAGAGAGAGAGAGGTGGTTACAGGATTAACATTAACATGCTTGATGAAGAGAACGAATGGGTAGACCTGTATGGCCCTTTGACTAAACCCCTTGTGGAGTCAGCTTGAGCTGCTTTCTTTCTTCTAGTTTCCATCTAAGACAACCCAGAGAATGTGACCTTGTGGACTGGCATTTACAAGACAAGAAAATACCAACGCAGATGTTACATTAAGGACAAATGCCAGCATTAAAGCTGTAGCTACAGCAGCCAGTGTCTACTCGATACAGTAGGTAGTAGTTTTGTGAGACAGCTGAGTCAGTGTGGCTACTAAAATAGGCTCAGAGTAGCTTATGTGACTAGCTGTGGGTGTAGGTGTGGGACTGGGGATAGATGGTTCCTCTTTACTGGTTGTGAACCAGTGTCAGTTGTTTGTTTTTATGTTAGCTACCTGCTTATCATGGCTGCTGACGGCTGACCTGGAGAGACTCATGGTAGTCACAGGTGGAAAACGGTTTATTGTGAGAATAAATATGTTATGAATATGTAGGCAGCTGGCAGACTAAGTGACAAAGTAACTGAGTGAAAGGAAGCTAAGTCTGTCGAGAGAAAGTGAAAGCATTGAAATAATCTCTACTTCAGTGAAACAAAACAAACTAATGTAAATGTAAAACAATACATTTAATATAATGTTATAATGTAAAAAACAAAGCAAGATATAATGAATAGAAGATGACTGGATAACTGTAAAGTTACCCATTAAGAGCAGAATTAGGAGCAGTGATGTGCATTATGTAATGCTACTCAGTTTTTTATGGCAGTGTGTTGTATTGCCTTGTAGTAGCAGCAGTAACCTGTGTGGATAATGATTCTAGAGGACACACACACACACACACACACACACACACACACACACACACACACACACACACACACACACACACACACACACACACACACACACACACACACACACACAAAATATATGGAGGACTGGTTGTGCCTGGCCAGGTTACATGTGGTGACAACAGGTTATAGCAGTGGTTGGTTTATTACAAGCCTTTTGGTGCTGTGATCTATTGGTTGTTATGTGTGCTGTATTATGTATGTGTGGCAGGGCTGCTCTGGAGAGATTCTTACATAACGGCTCAGCAACTCCCTGATAAGAGCTGTGCAGCTTAAATGTCTGCAATATTATTAAGCTGTGGCAGCTAACCCAGGTTTGATTTCAAGTCTTTGGTCATTGGATTTTTGGAGACAGACATGTTTCCTGCTACACACAGACAAGATTTTCAACTGTTAAATGCTGCTGAAATGATCAAATAACCAAATGATGGGGGCACATGCAGTTTATTTAATACATCTTCTTGTGGAGTGTAGAGGCAGGAATAGAAAGCAGCTGGTTTGGTGTTATTCTGAGACATATGCAGGAGAGATGTGGAAGTAGGTTGGCTTATTTTTAGCCCAATGATTTGCATGCTGCTCTAAGCCACCCTTGTTGATAGCAGCCGGCCAAATATTCCTTGGCACTTTTAGCAGCCTTTGAAACAAATGGATGGATGGCAACCAGGACAGAGGGCTGGGGCTGAGAAAGAGGGCAGACTATTCTTCCAGAGGAGTTGTGACCGGGTGGAGGGATAATTATAGGAAACAAGAATAAAGCTTGGAGGCAAAACATGGATTTTTGCATCAGCATTTAAACTTTTGCAAATAAAATTGTTTGTTTCTAAGTCCAAGTAATAGCTTTCAAATCGTTATTGTTTACCTTTGCTTTTAGAGTCTAAATTTATCACTTTAAAAATAATTTGATCTTGAAGTTTTGGTTAACTTTACTCAGGCTTACCATCTGTGTTTTCCAAACTCAAGTGGGACGGTTAGTTGTTTCCTTGTCCTTGTTGCTCTGTTGGTAATGTTGCTACAGTTTCTGTGCCAAAAACAGCAGTGAGTAGGGCAGAGGCCCCAAGGACACAAGAAGAGATATGTGGAGCCTTGAGCAATACAAATCATTGTTTTAGCTGAATGGATTTTTTTTATTCTTTCAACAGTTATACGTTTAACTGTCATACATGTTGTTTGTGTGAATTCTTGGTCCAATTTAGGACTAGCCTACAAAGCATGTCAACAGAGACTTAATACACAAATGGGGTGAAAAGCGGGTGAGTGTATGAAAAGGAAAACGGAAAAAACAAGTGGAGTGATTGTGAACAGAAAGGCAACGGTAGAGGGACAAAACTGCTTAGAAGCTCTGAGCGGCGTTGTCCAGGACTCCTTTTGTTTCCTGCAGCATTACATCCAAAGGACCATTGAGGGGAGTTACTCAAGCATACAGGACAGCACTGAGCTGGCATGAGTTTTCTAGACCAATTACAGTAATTATAACACTTGAGCAGTGACTAATGGGCAGACAATTGGGCGGCTTTGATGCAGCTCATATTCAATTATGAAGAATCGGTACTAGCTCAGCTCAATGGACATGTGACATTGACATACAGTACAGCATATACTGTACAGTGGAGATCAAAATTAGAGAACTAAGTATTAATTCTTGATTTATTCTAAAATACTGTTATTTTTATCGTGCAGAATTTGATAGAATTCCCACTGTGGCTATAACACTCACACATTCATAAAGACAGATAGAGATAGACATCTATCTGTCTTTATGAATGTGAAAGAAACCCCTGGAAGACATGAAGGTATATTTTGGTAATCATTTCTCAAAAATAGTAACATTTATTATAGTTTATTAAAATGTACACAGGCGAGCTATGAACTATGATTTTTTGACTGAGTAGTGATTGCATAAGCCTTATGTTGATGTAATCTTGGGACCCAATAGCTTTCGGCCTGACGACAACATGATAATGACGGTGACTACAAATGGACTCCAGAATGCTTTCGATATCAAAACACATAGTTTTAAAGTTTGCCAGTAGGGAGACAGGTGTGTAGAGACAGGTTTTTAAGTTTGGCTTTAGATTTGTCCTTTGCGTCCATTTTCAATAAACCCCGATTGAAAACTTGTCCAAGTTGTGTCTTTTGTTACATGTCGAGTTGACAATAACAGTCCTTTTGAGCCAGTTTTCATGGAAGTAGTTTGAAATGCCTTTTCTGTATTTCCAATTAATTTTCATTGGATTTATCTATTTAATATCTATTTGTAGTCTCCTGAAAAGTATGTTTTCTTCACTTCAGTCCATATGACTAAATCACTGGTTTATCCCACTTGTTTGATTTTGTCATTTGTCAAAACATTTGTGATATTGTCTCATCACAGTTCAGGGTTAGCTCAGTGGTTAACAGAATGCAATTTTAGCAAGCAGCTTTGGGATTTTTGATTCCAAACTCAGGGCCCGTCTGTCTGGACTATACATGCTCTTGCTGCGTTTGTCTCAACATACACTTCCTCTACATCTCCACTTTAGGAATTACGTGAGTGTTATAGGTGAACTCAGCCCTGTATCATAGCTCTCACCCTATTTGTGAAGTTCATAGAGAACACGGTGCACAGTCACTTTATTTGGTTGTAGTTGAATAAAGATATACTGTGGACTATATTTTTAATTAATTTTAATTGCAAGATAAACATGTTTCTGATTTTAAACTAAAAGCAAACATTTTTGCTCCTCTGTTTCACATTATATCTTATTAAGAGTGATTGGGGAGGAAAAAAAGCTTAAACGGTCTATTCTATCGGATGTTTGTCCCTTATGACTTCCCCAGTATGGTGCATATTAAAACTTGTTTCGAATATTCCTTTACTAATATGGTTGTTTGCCACCTTTCCAGCCAATAAAGTTTGCTGTCCCATGAATCTCACCTGATGATACCGGTCGGAGGTTAAATATGCACAGAAACAGTCACCCGTAAAGGTTTCACTGTGACTGGCACGCCCTGAAACAGGGGCAGGCCTATTATTGTTTGCCCTGCCTTATTGTCAGCATAGGGGCTGAATAGGACTGTACCAAGTCAGTTTCACTTGAGGGGGTGGGGGTTGTAAAAATTGATTTGAAGTCTACCTGAGAAATAGGCGTTTCCTTAAGCTCTGATTTTCTCCTGTTGGTGACAGCCTGACCCATATCAGTTTTTTTCCACTTACAGTAAATGATTGACTACAGGGATAAAGATAAGTATTACAGATTTCTTTAAATGCTCTCAGTTGATGTGTTAAATCTGTTCAAACATAGTTCAATGACTTTAAAAATGCTGATGGACAGCCTCCTCCATACTGTGTGTCTGTTTACTCCCCCCTGTCTACATTAAAGTAGAGTAGGCCATTCACTGACCATTCACAGGGGAGAGGAGGAGGAGTCAGGTTATCTGGTTGTCTCGCAGAGCTACCTCAGGGGACAAATGATACACACACTTTAAGAAACTCAGCTGACACAATTTGGTTGGTGACAGATGTAGACAGACACGACTCTGCCAGTCATGTAAAATGGAGAGTTTAGAGAGACATGCAGTCCACACTGTACACACCCACTGTCCTCTTTGGAATACTTTGTTAGGTGTTTACTTTCACATCTGGGCGAACACAGAATAGGTATTGATTCATAGATTAAAACACACACACCCACTAATGCACACAGCGCATGTAGGAGTCATGGCATCTCACCTGCAGGCTTTGTGGTTTAGTGGATAGCCTTAGTGCCAAAGGAGGATGGCACTGCTTACAGCTGCTGGCACTGAAGAAGAGCTGGAGTACTCCAACCAGCCAGAAGAGGACGAGGAATATGTTTGTTTGCCCAGTCATGAAAGCATGGAGCAGGAAGAAGAGGAGGAGGAAGATGAGTATGTTTGTCTTCCCAGTCAAGGAAGCACAGAGCAGGAGGAGGAAGAAGAGATGGATGAAGAGCAACAGGTTCTGTGTGAAGGTAGTCTTCTTTGTAATCAAGGGTATCATCTCATTTGTGCTCTCCTTCTTTGGGATTGCTAGTCTGTGTGTGCAGCCTTCCCCAGTGTATCTGACCTTTTCTAGTGTGAATTCTCTCATCTTAAATGATTTGTTCTGAATCTATGTGGATTCTTGGATACCTGTGTAACCCTGCTGTTGTGTTTGTCTCAGCACAGCATGGTCCAGCTGCCTCCTAATTTGATATGTTCAGATAAAGGCTTGGCTCGTTATCCCAGCTGTCATTTAAGCCCCTAGTACTACATTTTAATATTTGTTTACTAATGCACACACATTCTTTCTTGATATTTAGGTTTTTAGTTTGAGTTTAATCACTTAGGGATTTGTTTCAGGGTTGAGTACCTACACATAATGGTTAGAAAGGCAGCTGAAAGATAGCAACAGGGGCTGATGATGAGGACACAGAAGGAGCATTTTTAGAGATCTGTACATAAACTAAAGCTACAGTCTTGTGCAGGTAAAACAGAGGACTTCCGTGATCTGGTCAACTGAGCAAACTGCTAGTGAGCTTCTTTTTTTTTTTTTTTTTTTTTACAAAATATGCATGAATAGAAGAGAAATTGTTTTGTTTTTTGAACAACTGCGTTTGGTCACTTTGTAGTATTTGAAGTAATTGAAGTATTTGGGTCAGTGCATGAGACACATGAGTTACTGTGGTATAAAAATGTTTTTATAGTGGCAATTAAGAGGAATACTGACCTGGATCCAATCAGGAAATGGTACACCATGAAACATACTTTCATTATATTACATTTCAACAGACACTGTGTTTGGGGTATTGATTAGTATAACAATGCCTGTTGTACTGGTGTTAGTTTGCTGTCCCTGAACTTGTGTATTGTCTATTGCTCAGTAGCAACAGGGAGGGCACATGGAGCCATAACTCAAGACCTCGGGCTCCATCAGCCCCCCTGATGCAACTCAGACAGACAGAAAACCAGGAGTGTGCAAATAGGTTCTTACCAAGCTAATTTATTTTCAACTCAGACCTCTGAGACACCAAATGTATCGATTAAGGCAGAACCCATACACTTGTTTTTTTCACATTACACCTATTGTGATCTAGATGGGTACTAAAAATTAGACTAAACATTTGACTTCTCTGCTCTATCATCCTCCTGGAACAAAAAAGAAAGGGGGAGAGAGACCAAGTGAGTGTGTCAGTCTTAAGTTACCTGCTCTCCGTATAAAATACCAAGAAAACATGCAGATCACATTCCAATATTAAGTTACACCTCCTTCTATGTAGTCCAGGTTACAGGTTGCTTTCTCTGACCTGTCTTCATCTTTTCTTTCACTGCCCATTTATGACCAAAGTAGAGTAATAAAGTTAAAGATTAAAGTTAAGATTACATTAGTTAGAGAATGTAACATTTCCCTGTTGTTTCCTTCTTTGCCTGCGTACTTTCTTTACATAACAACAAGGGAAGTGAAGTGAAATGTCCACTGTCAAGGCTCTCTATTGGCATATGAGCTTCCATTGGTTATTTTTCCTTATTGATCTAACTTAGGGGGAGCGTTACCATTGAAATAAACCAGCATGTTGATCTATAGAAAGCACACACACACACACACACACACACACACACACACACACACACACACACACACACACACACACACACACACACACACACACACACACACACACACACACACACACACACACACACACACACACACACACACACACACACATACAGTACGGCAGGTTAACTGCCTGCACCCTGTGGTATCAAGTGTACAATCTCATTATAGCCCACATAACAAACAGACACAAGAAGTCCATTTTTTTCTGTTTGTGAACATGTACACATGTGCATGTTACCTGGTTGGCCCCATGCCGGTTTGTTCCCTCGGTAACATTCTGTGCCTTAACAACTCACCCAGGAGAGAAGGTTATGAGTGTGCATGTGTTTTTGTTGCATGATCATGTCTGTGTCCGTGTATCTTTACTGTAATGCTGTATCAAGACCAAACACTTGCAAAACTATTAGTAGTAGTATTACTAGTCATTTTGGTACTATTCAGCAAATGTTGGCATGCTAATGTGCTAAACTAAGTTGGTGAACGTGGTAAACCTTATTATACTTGATAAAAAGCAGCATGTTAGCATGCATTTAGCTTAAAGTAATGTTATGCCCAAGTATCGGCTCAGACCAGCTAGTAAACTTAAATAGAATCTCTCTTACACATTACAAGTATGTTTGATGCGTTTTATAGAGGGAAACCGTTCTAATCCCAGACATCCTTGGAAATTATTATTTGTATAGCACAGGTGCCTCAAACTATCCAGTAAAGGACCGCTGTGGCTGCAGGTTTTCATTCCAACCGAGCAAGAACAAACCTGATCCAACAAATCAACTGTGTGAAGGCGATTCAGTTGGTTGAATATGTCTAGTCAGGTGTGTTCTTGCTTGGTTGGAATGAAAACCTGGAACCACAGAAGCCCTAGCACAATTCAACAACAAGTTAATTCAGAGTTGCTCTTATTTAATTAAACAAAATGTCTCTGTATAGTTTATCAGTGTCCTACATGTTCTTTTGACCTAGTCTGGTTGTAAATCCGTAACTTATCTAATAATTGACTATAATGATGGGAATATCCTTAACTGAATCATAGCCTTTTGTCCATCACCCATGCAGTACACCACCTGTGACGTATGAGGATATGAAAATATAATGTTTGCATTCGCCAACTGTGTTTTGCATTCTGGGAGGCCTCTGTGTTAGCTCTATTGTGTATGAGCCTGATATGACGTTGGTCCTTCTAAACTGGATTAAAATAGAAGTTGTGGAAACTGCAATAGTTACGTCTCTTCATGATAATAGTGTGTGTCATGTTGCCTCGGTGTGCCTCCAAGTACTGTATGACACGTTATGCGATGTTGGGCATTACACCTCCAGACTGTAGCATCCCACACCTCTCTCCAACTGACAGTGTTAAATGTGACCAACAAGACAAAAATAAACATCCTCATACTCCGATATACCTTCACCCAGTCATTGTATCTACATTGACATTGAAAAGTAACTTCAGAACAACTCAACACATTTTCTAATGAACCAATACAACCAGTCAGTCTTGATGAGCAGAGAAAATAGTTGAGTTGTTGGGTGTTTTGCAGTGCATGTGATTTATCCTGTCAACCACATCCTGTTTTAATGTTGACCTCTGAGGTGAATCATTTTCCCACTGCGGATTGTTAAGTGATTTGTTAAAAGTCAGAGCTTTGTATGAAGACAGAGAGTTGATAACGTGTGCTCATGTAACTGAAACAGCAGTACTGGGGCGTGGTTACTTAAATTGACCACTTATCATTTCTGAATCACTAGGTATGAAGGTTGATGAATAGTGGCCTGTAAGGTGTGTATGTGTGTGTTGTACAGTATGTGGGTGTGTACTTAGAATATGATATTGCTCATGAAATAAAAAAAACGGGACAATAGAAAACAAGAAGAACAGGCACAGGCTCTGTTTATTTTCCAATAATATCAATTACTCTTTTTTTGTTGTGTGTCTTTCTTCCATTCCTCCACTTTTTTATTATTATTATTATTTCACAAGTTTTATATTATTATTTTTTTGTTCCCTGGGGAGAGAATTCAAGGTAACAGACATGGAGAGGCTTCTGTTGGAAAAACTTCATCTGCTTTTTTCACTTTAAAACAGAAGTCTAAATAAACTGGTACCCAGCTATGTTGCTGGAGGGGCCATGGTGAGACCTTGGTCGATCATGCCCATGTTTTTAATCTTTCCCACCTATTCATATTTTTGGAAAGAAGTGGCATCAATTATTTCAAAAACATATTAGTACAACTTCCACATCTCTCCGTCTTGGTTATTTCCCTAACAAGCTAAGTAAAGATGATGCCTTCCTCTTAAAGATTTTGCTGGTAGCAAGTAAAAAGGCCATCACTAAGTGCTGGCTTGAGGAAAATGGCCGTGCTTCTGGTGTCCTTGATAATATTGTTAGACATTTGCATCTTTGGCAAAGATGACTTCTGACTTCAAAAAGCATTGGGTGAAAAGTGATGGAAAAAGTGGTGTGTTTATTCGCCTATTTTAAAATAGGTGAATTTGGCATGATTTAGTGATTGTCCCATGACCTCTTATTTCTATTTTTTATTTTTCAAGATTATTTTTTGTTATGTAGGACAGACAGGAAATGGGGTGAGAGATAGGCAGCCCCCCATGACCTCTTCTTTACTTTTTACTTCTTTTTTTTCAATTTTTCCTTTTGTACTGTTGGATAAAAGGTAGATTAACCCTTTACAAATGAGATACATCTCCTTCCTTTGGTTACTACAATGCTACAGACATTAATAATTGCACACACCGGCTCAGGCAGCATATTTTCAGTCACCTGTAGTCACCACATTTTTGATTGGAGCACATTGACTGGGTTACAACAAGGGGATGCCGTCACACTTAAATACTGTACAGGGGTCTATATAAGTTGCTGTTGTGATACAAATTGAATATATGGTTAACTGTCGTGATCTATTATTAAGTGAATCGACTTTTGAGTAATTCAACTTCTATTGAGAGTTGTGTATTTAGACCTTTTCTGTCTTTGACTCTTTGTGTCTGTGCAGTGCTGTGTGCTGACAGAGTTGGCCAGATGACGAAGACCTACAGTGACATTGATGCCGTCACTCGACTGCTGGAAGAGGTAAGATCTGTTAAAGTAGAAAAAACACAGCTGCTTTATATTCAGTCTGTGAGGCCCTTTGGTCAACTGTTATGTGGTCTGATAGTCTAAATACAGGTTTCTTTATGAGGTTCATGGCAAAGGAGGTTTGATGGAACCACATTATAAAAGTACACGTAGCTGCCGGCAGCTGATATTCAAATCTAAGTGATCCACATCAGCTGCTGGTGACGAGCCCAGCCGGTTTTCTCTGCATAAGTAAAAAAAACAAAAAATTTAACTGTCCTTGTTACTGAACAATGAAATTCAACAGGCCGTCATCCAGGCCAACTACTCAATAAACATGGTAATCAAAGATATCCTACCATAAATAAACCAGTTTTCCCTGTAAAAGATCATTGTACTGACCTCCATTGCTGTGAAAAGTATTAATTTCCTCTGGTTCCTTAATATAATAATATTCACTATTGTCACTAAGCTGAACCTCATGGTCAAAATAGGTATGGCCCTGCCAGTTGCTTCTGTGTTGATCAGTTGCACATAGCACTTAGTGATGATCAATAATGACTGAGACGTTGTGGGCAATAACAGGTTGAGGTATTGAGTGTCCTTTTTGTAGACACCACAGTTGTCCTTGTTACGTGTAGACATCGTGTTGTGTTTCTGTCTCCCTCTGTTGTTTATAGCTTCATTTCACCTTTTCACACCTTGGTGAGGAATGATTAAATACAGCACGTTTTAAACTTGCTGCTTCTGCATGTCCTTCAAATGCATTATTCTTAGAGGACACATTTACACTGCCATCATTTTAGAGGAATAGTTTGAACATTTTTGGAATCACTTTTATTAAGATTAAAAGATCAAAACTACTGTCATATTTGTCTGTTAAATATGAAACGAGAGCCAGCAGTCATAGCTTAGAATAAAGACTGGAAACCTTTGCTCTAAATGTAAGAGTGGTATCAATCATCACGACAAGAAAGCAATTAAACACATTTTCTCAAAATATCAAATGATTTGTTTAATATGTTTTACTGTATTGCTGTGAGAAAACTAATCAAAGCTTGATTTCTGTGCAGAAAGAGCGTGACTTGGAGTTAGCAGCTCGCATTGGACAGTCGCTGCTGAAGAAGAACAAAGCCCTCAGTGAGAGGAATGAACTGCTGGAGGAGCAAGTGGAGCACATTCGAGAGGAGGTAAACATTTGCCATTTTTTATAGAACCGTACAGGTGGTTGGGCATGTCTTCAAACATGCAAAATCATTGGAATGGTCTTCATGGGATTGGAGCAGTGCAACATCAGAGTTGAAACCATCTCTTTTCTAACTGGCTCCTTTCTACATGTCTCCTTCAACTTTTCCACATATAGGTATCTCAGTTGCGTCACGACTTGTCCATGAAAGATGAGCTGTTACAGTTCTATACCAGTGCTGCTGAGGAAAGTGAGGGGGAGTCTGCCACCTCCACACCGTAAGTCTCCTACATTCACCTCCCCTGAGTAGTATTCAAGTCTTCTTGTGTAAAATGTGAATACTGAATATAATGCTTTTTGTAGCATTTTAATGGATGATTGCTTGACCTGCTGACGATTCTCTCGTGTGTGTTTACAGTGTGCGTCCCAGTGAGAACAATGTGTCAACTCCTATTCTTTTCCCCCTGGACTCCTTGCAGAAGAAACTCAAAGATCTGGAGGAAGAAAACAAATCATTGCGATCTGAGGTACACACACATTCACACCTAAGCTCCTGCAAACACACTCAGTATATTTTGTTTTATTCACTGTTCATTTGTCTCATTAGATGTCTTCAATCTATAGTGCCATTCTGGATATGTGTTAGGAGAAGCTATTTATTGTAGTGATTAATTATGTCTTCTGTGTAGTATTGATTCGTAATGTCTGTTTTATGTTTCCAGGCCAGTCATTTGGAAACAGAAACAATCTCCTATGAGGAGAAGGAGCTGCAACTTGTCAATGACTGTGTCAAAGAACTACGTGAGTATTGGACTTACTGAAGTCATAATATGCTCAAGGTTATATTCCCAGCTACTTTCTCACTCTCTAAAGGCAGGAGGCAGTATAGAATTTTTTTTTTTTGTGGTAGGTTCTGACATTTTTATTAAACACGTGTTGATGTTTCCAGGTGATGCCAACGTGCAGATTTCCTCTCTGGCCGAAGAGCTGGCCAGGAAGACTGAAGACGCCTCCAGACAGCAGGAGGAGATCACACACCTTCTGTCTCAGATAGTAGACCTCCAGAAGAAGGCTAAAATGGTATTACCACACCCCCACCCGCTCCCCAACAACTCTCATAGTGATAATGTTAAATATCAGGTGTTAGTATTTGAAGAATATTATTCACATATACATTTTTACATGTTGTCTAACACTAAGGGCGCACTCACACTGTCCTTCCGCACCGGGTCAAAACAGGTTTTTCGGGTCAAGCCTAGTGCGTTTGACCAGTGTGAGTGTAACCGCTCCGCGCATAACTGCGGCCACCTGGCCATCCACGGCCCGTCTGAGAGAGGTGGGCTTTTGTAGAGCGCGTTTGCACATGTACGAGCACGAGCGTGCACACATGTACGAGCACGAGCACGAGGCCTACGACGATTCTGACGTAATTTATGTGTGCACCTGTTCGGACATAGAAAATAGAAGGACGGACCATGCAAGGACATTTAACAACAACAACAATGGCGGCGAAAGGTTCACGTTGGTGTGATGCAGAGGTGGAGTGTTTACTGCAGATTTGGTCGGATGAAAATATTCAAAAACAGTCGACAAGACGCACAAAAACTCTGAGGTCTATGGAAAGATTTGTAAACAAAACGACGCATCGCGATGACGTCATCAATGCGTGTGACGTGTTATGGCGTGATGACGTATGGACAGCAAGAAGCATTTGCGCGAGGCCCAGGCAGTGTGAGTACAAACAGGCCTGGGAAGCGGGGGAAGAGGGAGGGGGTACAAGTACCCTAAAGCCCGGGCGCGGTGCGGAAGGACAGTGTTAGTGCGCCCTAAGGCCTGTGTGCACTGCAGTGAAGCAGAGACTGAATATATTGGGTACAGTGTCTTTTATATCCTGTTTTGTTGTCGATGTTCGTAGTATGCCATGGAGAACGAGGAGCTGACTCAGCACTTAGGAGCAGCCAAAGACGCCCAGCGACAACTTACTGCTGAAGTAAGGCAAACCACAACCTGCTGACTATAGTACCTACCAACTACTACTATCAATATAACCTGATAGACCCTTCTAGCACTATATATGATATACCAGTATCTATCTCAGTGAGATTACCTGTATAAATATAGGTTAAATAAATAAAAATATTGTATATGACATGATTATTAAAAGCAAATTTCAGACCTTCATATAACAATTGCAGTAGTGTTGTGTGGTCCAGTGTGTAAACTAGACAAGTGAAAATGAACCTCCACACCAGATATATAACTATATTACCAAGTGCTTTTGATTCAATCCATGATGGAAACAAGCCTACACAGGCATGTTTTAGCACAGTTTGTTTGCATAGTTTTTCTAAATATTTTCCCATCTTGTCTCTCTTGATCTTTCTTTTCCCTTTCTCCAGTTGCGAGAGATACAAGATAAGTATGCAGAGTGCATGGAGATGCTTCACGAGGCCCAGGAAGAGTTGAAAAACCTGAGAAATAAAACTCTTCCACTCAGCACATCAAGGCGTTTCCATTCTCTGGGTCTGTTCCCAATGGTGAGCTTATATTCATTAACTTGCCCATCAGTATCACAGCATCACCATGGCCTCAGTTGCTACATAATCATTTTTACCTTCTTCGCCTTATTCTCCAGGACTCTCTGGCAGCAGAAATAGAGGGCACCATGAGGAAGGAGCTACAGATGGATGACCCAGATGTAGAAGAGCAGAGGTAAACAATAAAAACCTATATAAAGGGTTGTTAATTACTGACTTCATAATGAAATGTTCAGGGTTGATATATTAAAACTCTCCTTATGTTTGTGATCATGTCTCTCCAGACTGCAACCAAAGCGAGTGTTCCAGACAGTGAAAAACCTGAACCTGATGCGTCAGCAGCGTTTATCCCAAGCCCCCTCCCCCCTCAACATCCCAGGCTCCAATCAGACATCATGCCTCACCTCAGGGCGCTCCAGCAGGGTGGGCACGCCGCGCTCCGACTCCATCTATGGTAGCGAGACAGGAAGTGGGTTCATCCTGGACAACAGGACTAGCAGTATCCTGGAGGGTCCAGACGATGGGTACAGACATTATTGTTTAGCTCTTTCTCTATTTGATGTTCAGTTCTTTCTTTGTCATTTACTTCTAGTTTCTTCCTGTCTCTAGTAACTAAGGGGATGCCTCTCATTCTATGAACTGTTTATCAGTAACATTTGTGTGTGTTTGTGTTGCTATGGATTATGTTAGGTTTTTCTGTTGTGTTTACCGGTTTGGTGCCTAGTAACTCCAGCCTATGTTTTAGGTTTCAGTCATTTGCTCCTGAACACAACATGGATCAACTGAGCTTTACAAACTGAGAGCTAGGGACATACTGCTTTTAAAATTCTTTACTGAAACCGACCAGTGTCATCTATGTCCCCCTCCTCAGGTCAGAGGACTCTAACAAGCGGCCCCCTGGAACCCCAGGGACCCCGGGCAGCAGGGACCTGGAGGCGGCCCTGCGACGTCTGTCTCTCCGCCGCGACAACTACCTCTCAGAAAAACGCTTCTTTGAGGATGAGAGGGAGAGAAAGCAGGCTTACCTGGCCAAAGAGGAAGAAAAAGGAGGTGAAGGGAGTAGTGGAGGCCCAGGGACACCGACGGAGAGCCTGTTGTCGCTATGCTCGCATCCCTCATTAGGAAGCGCCTGGTCGGGGTACTCATTCACAGCGAGATCCTACCTGCCGGATAAGCTGCAAATTGTAAAGCCGCTAGAAGGTGATTATTCCTCTCAGAGACACCAGTCCTCTAATGCTCCAGATTATGAAAAAGAGAGTGCCTCGCACAACAACAATAATCCTTTTCAGAACTCTCAACATAATCAAAACCACAGCCTGGCACAAAATCCAAATAGTACATTTCTACATTCTCCCAAGAATTACACGCAGACAAGTCAGACCCAATCACAGAGCCAAAGCCAGGCCCTTCAGAACCAGTTGCAGAATCAATATGTGATTTTTCATCACCATAGTCAGTGTGCCTCACAGGATCCTAAGACCCTGCAGAGGAGCTCTAGTTTGTTGGAGTTGAGGAGCCTGCCAAGCTCACAACGTCACCTCAGAGCGCCGCTGGCTTTAGTCACAGGCCTGCTGGAAGTGGTGGAACGACAGGAAGGCAATTTAAATCCCCAGCACTCGTTTTACTTCAGACACACACAGCCACGCTGCTGGTTTGAAATATAGAATACTAGACAGCCTGCTGTGTGCTGCTAGTTTGAAGCATATAGTTTTTAGTTATAGTTAGTCATCAACCCCCCTTAATGTTTTACATATAGAATTGTGCTGTATACCTTTTTTAAAGCAGAACTGAGTGTTTGTGTTTCTCACGTTGGAAGAGTGTATAGCATACCATAAAGGGAGACATATGGGCTGAAACGGCATAATGTCAGCACAGTTTAAGTGTTAAGAGTTTTACATTTCAATATGTAGTACACTAAATGGCACATTTAACACAAAATGAATAGAGGATCTTTATTATCCTATGATTATTTATTCCCATACTGTATTGGTTGTGGAGTTTATAGACTTGAATTGTTGATATATTTGCTGATATTTATCTACACAATGGTGCTGTAATGGAAACTGCAATTGAGAAGTTAAGATATTCCCCCCTTATCCAATCCCAAAAGACAGCCTAAACCTGGAAATATTTTTTGAAATTGTAATGTGCAATTTTTATCCTTTCTAGAATTCATGTCCAAACAAGGACAGTTACGAAAAACTGCTGTCAGAGAGGCATTTCCTGTTTTGTGGCACCACCTAGTGTTCAAACTCATTTACACCACTTGCATGATGCGAGTGAATGAAAGATTTTAAGTATGATGATGGTTGGGATAAATAATCTAGAATCTTTCTCAGATTTTAATTGTATTGAATTGTAACCTCAGATCATTTACATGGCAGTATTCTGCCTTCATAATTCTATCACACATAATAATCCTGGTCACTTAAAGGTACACAGAAATTAACTAAAAAAGAAACTAATATCCTGAGTGTTGACAGTAGTCTTACTGTGAGCCTTTAATGTAGAATAATTCCCCTGATACATTAGTGCCATACTACGGTTTGTACTGTCCACCCCTTTCACTCCTCTTGTGTTCTTCACTTTGATTTTGTCTTGTCTTTGTACTTCTTTTTTTCTGTCCAACTTGTCTGTTTTCTTTGCTGATGATTTCTGGAATAAAATCATACTAATTTCCCCACCTTTCCTTTTTTTCCTCATCTTTCTTGTGGCAGTCTTATGAGTTTATTTACTGACATCTCTCCAATGACCTTCATGTTTCGTGAGAAAACAACCATTCACTGGGCTTGAAATTAGATCAGTTCACTAGGGGCAGGACACTTAATAAACAGACATGGCCTACTGTGACGTTCACTGTCACAGAATATGCTTTTGCCTGTCAGTGCTGTCTGTGTGAGTACATGTATATGTCACATGGATTGCGTGACTGTTATATGCATGACCCTGTCCCCTCAGGTGTGTGTGTGTGCGCGTGTGTCTCTGCTCTCTGCTTGCCCTTGTATGTATTTATATACAGTGTAATGTCTGGCAGTAAACAGCTGAAGTATATTTTCATCTATTCTCTTTATGTAAATATGTCTACCTACAGTATAATGCTCTTTTTTGGATACATCCTATGATATTTATACAGTTAGCTGATGCATCATCCTGTGATCTGATGTGATTTGGGTTTGATAGCAGGATTTAGTTCAGTGAGTATTGCAGTGATCCTTCCTTTTCATTTTCTGAAAGCCCTTTTGAGCAAGGTATTTTACCCCCCAACAACCAATTATAGTTGCATAGTAACTGGACTGACTTATTGTAAACCAATTTTTAGATATACCTCTATCTAATCTAAGAACAGTGTAGAAGTGCTTGAGCTAATAGCTAGTAATTTGTAGACCAGTGGTATGAACAGTCTTTCAACATTTGAGGCAGCTTTCATGATTATCACCAACACTGCAACAGTTCTGACGGCAATACATGAGAGATGCAACCTTGCCACAGATTTAAATAAATGGGGTTTTCTCTCACTATTTTCCAGGCTCTGCTACTCTCCATGCATGGCAGCAGTTGGCTCAACCCCACATGGGTGCTCTGCTGGATGATCGGCCCGGTGTGGTCACAAAGGGCTTCTGCACTTTAGCACACGAGCAGGAACAGGAAGACGGCTGGCACCTGGACCAACCAGAGGAGGACGAAGTTTCATGTGATTCATTCACTGGCTTGTCAGGAGAGAGCCCCGCTCGCTTTGATCTGCCTCACTCTACCTCTACTCCCTCTGTCTGCTGCAACAAAAACGGAGACATCTGTGACAACGGCCAAACAGAAACATTGCAAGGAAAAATGGGCAGGGCTAGAGAAGTGTTTCAAGTAAAAGATGGACATGTTGCAAACATGCCCCTTTCCTTCTCCAGCTCCCCCCCTTCTTCTCCTCCTCTCCCCTCTTCTTCCGAGATGAATGGGCATGTGGACCCCAAGGAACTCCAGGCCTTACAGCCCGCCACAATGGATCGTTTGCCTGGTGAGGGAGCACTTAGCTGAGCTCACTGCACTGCATCCACCCACCCTTGTAACCCTGGAGCATGGGGATAAAGGGGAGGGGGGGTGAAGACGAGCGGTGGGAGGGTGAGGGATGGGGGAAGGCATTCACTGGACATCTCACAACACCGATGTGACGTCCCGCCCTGCACGATCACGCTCATGTGCACACACCTTCACGCCCACCCATCCTTCCAGCAGCCCTTGTGTGTGCAGCCATCGAACCCCATCAAAACAGAGTACATGTTTTTTTTGTTCATAGATCAACTTCAGTTTACATCTTCATAGTCTTCCTTCTCAGTTCACACCTTTCACTGCCACACTATTTCCATCAATCACAC
This sequence comes from Echiichthys vipera, assembly GCF_963691815.1. NCBI lineage: Eukaryota > Metazoa > Chordata > Actinopteri > Perciformes > Trachinidae > Echiichthys > Echiichthys vipera. The sequence continues at coordinate 25,504,278 of NC_139833.1, forward strand.
TTATTTTTCAATCTTGCAACATAACTATCTTCTTCAACACCTCTTTTTATTCTAATCTCAATCTCTCTGAGTGGTGACCTGCAGCCTGTAAGTTTTTTATGTTCTGGTCTAGTTCATAGAAATTTGATTTAGAAAATATTTTGGCACTCATGTTATTCATTTAATTTCTTCTAGCACTCAACACTAAAAACACCAGTGTACTACACAAACACATGCATGCAGAAATACGTGGCCTAAGTCCAGTATGTGGACACGTACGTGTATATCAGGTTTATTAGTGCAGCTGTCGTAGTCACATGAGCCCATAACACTCGTATAAGAGTTGACTTGTAGCTTTGGTGTACGGTCACCTTCATGTGTACCGTATATGATACGGTATTATTTAAGGATTTTTTTTAAATCCAAGGCTAACATTTTAAAGTGATAACACTTTTGTATGTATGTAAAAGTTAACAATTTGATGTCTGAAAATTCCATTAATCTGTAATCCTATCCCATAATTCCTGACCTGGCTCCTACATGCTAGAAAAAAAGCCATTTCACAACATAAAACCAGTATAAATAATCAAAAAAATCTGTGAACTCAAGCATTGAGACGTATGATGCAGCTTCTGTTATTCTATCCTGTGTGGTACTTGCACAAGTCATTCCCCTCTATATCCATCATTACCAACACGAGTTAGAGGAGATGTATTTAATATTGCAGAATAATATTGTTTTACTTCACCTTCTAAGATGCTGTTGTCAGACAACTATACCAAGCAGAACAAGTGTAATCAAAATGACACCATCAACAAAGACACAAGTCTCTTAACAGAAAAGTCAAAAAGTAAAACGGAAACTTCAGTTTACCAGTACTCTTCCACAATATTTAAGCACTTATCGTACAAGGACTACACACACTTTCTTACAAACAAACCGAATTTGAATTCACTAGAGCACACATTCTTGAAAAAAAAAGGACTTTATTTCAGCATTTAGCTGCTAATTACTACTCATCCTTCCCACAATCTGCTATTCCATCTCACTGGAGGGCTTTTTATTTCAGTGCATCAGTTTTTTCCTGTATTTTCTTGCTTCTGGATCATCATTCAGTCTTGTTCTTCTCCGGTGAATAGTCAAACACTTTTTGCTTGTTATGATCAATTCCCTTTGTTCATACTGGCCATTTAAAGTTTCCTCCTGAGCTTTAAGTGTACGTGATGTCCTTCTTCCATTGAAGAATACATTCCAAAGATTATCTGACATTAATATAAAGCTTTATCAGTCCGGGTTCATCCGTTCAAGTGGCTATCTCCCAATTTGTAGTGTTTTCTATACTTGCTTGTAATTGCAAGTATGAACAGGAGGAATAGGTCATTGTAAGTAACAAAATATCCATGAAACGATGTTGGCAAACTCTGGGTGCCCACAGTGCACATCCTATCATCACTTCACTGTATTACAAATTAGGGAGCTAATATGCTGGTGTATTTTCTTGGGTTTCATAGTACAATCATCATCTCTTTCTTCTCCACGTTGTACAGTGTTTTTGCAGTATTGCTTGATACCCTTTTCTCAGTACTGATGAACTTCTCCTCTGTTCTGTTCTCCTTCTTCTCTAGTTAATTTCCCAGGAAAGTGTATGTCTCACACTAGCTCTACATACACCTTCACCACCTGCAGGATTCTCCACCCTTCTGATCAGTTGACCTCTGTGACCCCAAGGTAAACATCTTCAGTACCAGAGTGCTTTTTAATATGGTTGTACTGTATTCACTCTTAAATTGTCTTCAATATTGTTAAGTCCTTGGTGTGTACAGTTGAGCGTAGTGTATCATAATGAGCGCATGACGGTAGATAGAGCTATTTGTGTTGCTGGATTCCATTTTTGCAACAACATTTTACCAAATGGTACACTCAAGAGAGAGAGCTGCTGCTAAATCTACTGTAATCTGAATGGCGAGCGGCTGTAGTAGCAGTTAATGAAGAAAATCTCCACTGTGTACTGTAAATCAAACAGCTGCTTCTCGGACAAGCAGCAATTCCCCTCTTGTTCCACTCCAATAGATTTTGAGGCAGGGCGTCTTTGATGCCACAGCACCTGGCTGACTTCATACTCTCTGTATCCCTGCTGTCTGATTGGCCTTGGCAGGTCATGTGAGGAGGAAGAGGAAGTGGAGTTGTATCATGTGGTTGTCATGGCCGGAGTAGAGCAGACCCATTGAGTGCACCTACTGGGGTGCACATGGGTGAGGCAATGCATGGGAGTGCATTCCTAAAGACTGTTGGTGTGTGTAAACCAAAATAACATCAGCAGTTTGCCCTAACTCCACACATCATGGTGGGCCTACATGGAGTTTACCTCTAATGCTCCCTTAACATTTCAGTTTCTTACACTACGCTGTGACTACAATCACTGATCAAATCTCACTCTGATAGGATACAAGCATGATGCCCAATCTTGTCCTAAAAACTTTAAACTTTGAGAATTTAACTACACCTAGCAGCTTAATTCAGTGAAAGGAACTGGCTCAGCTGTCATCACATGACTTTCATCTGGTCCTTTGGTCAGGTTGGGGGTGAGAATTGATATGATTTTATTTGATCAATTCTGTTTATTGGTCTGATACTTTATCGATTCCCTTTTTAATCCCTGATCAATTTTCTGGGAAAAAAAGGCCGGCATAGGATGCAGCATCTGAAACTGAGTCTGAACATAGTGTAGATGAAAAGAGAGAATATTTGTACAGCATCTGTTTTCATTTAGGTTTTCTTAGTCAAAGTAAAAATCAGCTAAGCCTGTCAGAAAAACATGACAGCATCAGTAAAAGGAATTGATAAGATCAAAATCATACAATACCAATTCCAAGTGGTTACCAGCTCTGGATTCATATCCCTAGTTGTTGTAAAGATGGATGCAGAGTGTAACTCTGGCATCGGATGTCAGGGAATCAGCATCTACAACAAGCCATTCCACACTTTAAGACCTCTGCTGGTGTACCAAGAAGTCTGGTCCTACTGTGGGGAAAAGGGTGAGGACCCAGGACCAGAGACTTAATCAACAGACAAGTAATGACATTCTCCTTGTATATGACCTCTTTGCCCAAGTGACCCAAGGACTGAATAAAGGTCATGTGAGCAACTGAGTCGCCTCCACTTGCTGGATGAAGTGTATTTTTGTGTTTAGTTTCTTTTCACTGTGTAACTACTCTAATAACTGCACTGTGTAAAATGCGTCTGTCAGCCTTGATGCTCCTGACTGTTTGCATCCTGATTACCATTTAAAATATGTTGACTGACACCAACCATGGGGTTGTCTGACAAATAACCAGTGATTCGATGCAGACTTGGATGATCTCCACATCTCTCCCAAATAGAAGAAAGATTTAATACCTGCATGGTTATGTTTTAGGTCTTCTCTGTGTGACTTTTAATGAATCTTAATTGTCACTAAAAGCCAAGTATTAAGACTTAATAACTCATGTCCACTCGTTTCTGTCTCATCACCCATACTGTTTCTCATGCTCCATGCACACCCGATGCCCCCCCCTCCCGTTCTTCCCTCCTCCCTCTCTCCTCCCTCTCTCCACCCCCTTCTCTCCCCTTACTCTCCCATCTCCAGCTCCGCTCTAGCCTCCTGTCAGAGCAGTCCCTGCATCGGCACCCCTAACCCAGCCTCCTCTCCTTTACCCTTCTCCACCCCACCTACACCTTCCTATACCCCCTGTTGCACCCCACGTCGCCTCTCTGTCGCTGAGTCCTCCACCAACCTTAGGGACTCCACCAAGACCACCAGCACTTCCCTTGGCCTGGTGCGCCTCCTGCTGGAGAATGGGATTTCCGCCTCAGTGTATGACCCCCGCAGCTGGGACCGAGGGTTCGACACCAGTGGAGCCTCAACACCCGTGCAGAGGATCACCGACCCACCAGAGGAGACTGAACCCAGACGACTGATGAAGCGCCCAGACACCCTCTTCATCCAGCCCTCCACCCCACCCAACTCCCCCCGTTCCAAATCTGCTTCTTCCTCAAATACCCGCCCGGTTTTTCAGTTCAGCCCTTCCACTGAGGACCCACCATTTTATGACACCTTCCTCGCCTCTAAGCCAGCTCGCACCATTCTTAGGGAATTGCTGGGGGAGGCGGAGAAGGAGCAAGGGGGGCAAATGGACGATGACAGCCAAACAGAGAAGCTAAACCTGCGACTTGTGGACAAACTGAAACGTTTCCGCACCCTCTCCCCTCATGCTGGTTCCGTTTCATCTGGTAGTACTCTATTAGCCCCCTTTGGCTCTACTGGACTGGGGAACAGTGCACTGGGTGGGGGGCTTCCAGGTTTGAATGCAGGGCTGAGGAGGAATCGAAGCTATCCTGCAATGGTCGGTGCCAGTATGGCTATGAAAGACCCAGGAGGCCCCCCCAGTGCAGAGATAGTCATACCACATACGATGCAAACCCCACATAACCATCACACAGTGCACACACGGGAAATGGACAAAATGCAAACAAATCACACAGTGGCTATACACATACCACAGACACTACATGAACTGGAAACAGTCACATCACAGACGGTAAAACAGAGACACACCAGGCCAAAAGGTGGACTGTGGCATTTAGCAAGCCATGTCCCACACAGTGAGGATGAAACTGGGACATAATGGCAGATATTCAGTGTAATAGCTCATATAACAACACACTGCAACTTACATTTTACAGTACCATACACATACTACATGTGTGTACAAACAACTTTATTTACAAAACCAAATATCCTACATGACCATAAACAGCTGTACACCTTTAGCTGTAGCGTATCCCCAGACCAAACCGCCAGAGTGATGAACAGTACAGTCCACCTACAGACTCAGCATCATCTGTCCTAACCGACTCCAACAGATTTATTTGTATTAAATGTAATCTGAATAAAATGATGGTGAATATACCAGTAGTGGCTGACACTGATACACTGTGTTATACGTCAAATACTGTCAGACCAGTGATGGAGTATGTTGCCTTTCTCTGTCTATTTTAACCGTATATTGTATATGCAATATACTGCGTCATATTTAGTATAATATTAAAGGCCCACTTTGGAAATACTGCAGAGTTTTCCCACAGCCCACAAGGCAACACATGCATTTTAAATGTACTATACTGGCCCGAATATGACATTGTTTTTTATGAAGAAATGGTTGGGTGTTTATTCCAAGGCTACACAGTTATGCATTCATTCAGCAGATGTTACTGGTAATGCACTTTAAGATAGTGATGGATCATGGCTCGTATGTAGCCTTAATGTCGCTAGGCTAGCAAGTTTCTACTGTGGAACTGCAACAGAAAAATCTCCAGGAATGACTGAAGACCGTCATAGACAACACGTCTGTAGTATTTGGCTTTGAATTCAATATTTGACATTTCTGAAAGTTCATAAAGTGACTATTTTGTGAGTCATGTCTGTATTTTAATTTTAATCTGGCAACATATTCAAATATAGTTAATCTTACAAACTTCTTTCATTCACATTAAAAAATATTGTAATCTTATATTCGGGCCACTATGGTATCTCTAAGCCCTTAATTGCACTGGAGTTGGATTGAAGTTATATTGTCACATACAGGGGCATTGGCACAAGAGGTTATTTTCTACCAGCAACTCTGTTTTTTTTCTTCTCTGTATGTCATCTGTATTTTCAAAAACAATCCAGATTGAAACTTTAATGTGTGATCTCGCTGTGACTTACTGTTATGTGCCTAAAAATAGCTAACATGCTGTATCTCATTGGAGTATGGGTTTGTATTATTTGATTACTTGATTATTTTCATGCAGTAGAGAGAGTAATGAGAATAACTGTGCAGATTAATGTATCATTTGCATCTGAACCTGCTGAGTGTCCCCATACATGCTCATTTACATCATTTATATTCATTTATAACCCACAGGGACATGAAGCACCTTATACTTTATTTTGTCAAAATTAAACAAGTGTGTTATTGGATAAAAATAGCAATATTAAGCATTATAAAACATTTCTGTTTCTGAATGTAACTGTAAAAGGAGTGACTTGAAATTTCCAAATATTGGTTTTAAAGAGGAAGAGACTAAGCTTTTATCACAGTTGGTCGCTTAAGGAAAGTTTTTGGTTTCACTGACCCAGTTCCAGTGTCCTTCGGAACGCCCAGACATCTTGTACACTGGGCTATATTTGAAAAGAAAGCAACAGTAAGTTTTATTAACCCGTATTGGAAATATATACCCATTAAGATGTATCTCTTGCGCCCTCATGCTGATCATGTTGGTGTCGATTAAAGTCTGCAGTTGGATATTGGGACTGGGCCACTGACTGACAATGGAAAGGATGGCTGGCTCTGATGCTGGAAGTGATTTGTTGAAATCCTTAATGATTAAGGGGTTAAACTAGCAATGTTATTGGGAGATAAATAATCATGAAATATTTATGTCATTCTTGAATTATTAGAAGCAAGCATATAACTGAATGTCCACTGTACATGTTTAAGTGAAGGACTTTTGCAGATTGTATTTATATTTTTAACGGTTGCACTGACATTTTCTTCAATTTTCATTGCACAGTTTATTTTGGTTAAATGAAAAACATTTCTGTGGCGCTAGTACATTAGCTTCATTCACAATGAGTACAATTAGCTTTCTACAAGCTGCCCATTACTTCATAACAGTTGCTAATTGAGAAAAAAACAACTATTTACTGTATTTAAGAATACCAAGTGCTAAGACTGAAGCTACAAACAGTTGGTGGGTTTGTTTTGCAACAGAATCATCTGAATGTAAGTAATTACAGTCATCCTGCTGTAAGGCCATATATTTGTGTACAGTATGTTGATTAGGTTTGTGTTAAACTCAGAAGGGGAACTATTATTACATTGTAAATGTATGCAACACATATAGTCATGCTAACTTTTTTTTCAAGATAAACTGTAACAGTAGAACAAAAATACAGGGAGTTTATTTTCAGTAAACAGGGAAAGAAACTGCTGTTCTATTCTACAGAACAGACTGTACCGTCAATAAAAATAAATGCATACAGACCAACTTGTGACTACTATCATAGTTTACCACCATCATGTATGTCTGTGTGAATGAATGGAACCTGGACTCTGTAAAGCACCTTGGGTACTGAGAAAGGCGCTACATAAATCCAATCCATTATAATCTATTAAATTACTGTGAATCTAACTTTACTCGACTTTGACAGTGTGAGTGCGCCCTTGGATTAAGTAGTGGTGATGAGCCATTAAGTACCCAAAAGTCAATCCCCAATAGTAGAGCTGAATGATATGGTGGAAGTATCAGTATTGCATAAATAAAAACAGTTTTTCGTTTATATGACACAATATGACAAATGCTCAGAAATCCCTATGCAATCCCACTATAAGACGATGGATAATACTGAATATTGGCTCCTGTCTGGACTACTAAAACTCTGTGTCTGCCCCAGATCTCTGCAGCTGGTCCAGACCTCTCTAATGTTCAACTATGCCAAGCTTTCACACACCGCTCCATTACTCCATTCACATTGTGGCTCCCTGTGCATTCGAGGATGCAGTGCAGTAAAGGTCAATGACTCCTTCATACTTACAACACGTTGTCTAACATTACACTTCGACGTGACCATTGCACTCCTTTTCCTCTGAAAGTGAATCCGCTTTGGTTACAACAAAGCAAAGACTGACCTAGAAATACTGCTTCCATGCTGTATTCCTCCACCAACCAGTCCAGTTGCAGTTGACATTCAAACTATCCAGACTTACATAAAATATGTAGTGAAGACTTTGTAGGAATTGAATGCAAAGGTATTAAGTGTATTTTTTGGTGAAACGTGGATGCGTCACACACATCTATACACTCACCACAGTTTCAAGATTAGTGTCCGTTATCATCGTAAAATGTTATCACTTCCTCATTTTAGCTTATTAGACATTTGTTTGAAATGTCATAATTAGCATAGGACTTACTGAGTTATGGACAAAAATGCATTTTGTGAGGTCAAACAACACATCTAATCAGTACTTGTAATTTGCTGAAATATCACGTTCACAAGAATGGGACGGACTGGCGGACAACCTGAAATAATGGGTAAACGGGTCCACTGTCATGCCACTGACAGTTACACCCACAGCTTTGTTGACTCATCTGCAAATAACACCAAGATCCCATGAAAATGTTTCATGTTGTATGCTCTTTGATACATATGGCTGTTAATTTGTGCCTGAAGAACAAGGTGGTACTGTACTTGTGTGCATGTAGAGGTGGGTCCAAGACCAGCATTTATCACTGGACCCATCATAACAACCTATTGGTGCAGCGTAGTTACTGATTACACCTATTACAAGTCTCAGGTGACTAAAATGAGCAAAGTGAAAATAGATTTGCATCACACCATGAAGGCATTTCACGGTCACTCTATTATTTGCCCTCACACCTATTTTTTCCCCAAACCATCAACACCCTTATCCATTCTAAATCACAGCATTTATTTCTGCTTTTCCTGTTGTGGTTAACGAAATTTCCCAATTCATGAACATAAAACAATATATTGATGGGGTTATTGGTTCCTCTGAATAGCACATTAGACTACAGTACACAGAGTAACTTTTGTAGCACTAGTGATTCCTGTTAAAGCTTCATTCCACAGGGAGGCAGTGTGCATCAGAGAACAGGACTGACAGCTGGTGTAAACACAAACCACGGCCAACTGAAAGCCTGGAAGATTAAGAAATGCACCCAGTGTTGGTCTAGCAAACTCATATGTGCCCAACTGGCCTCACAATGAAGCTCAGCAGATCTTTGTCTCAGGCTTCTCCATCCTGTCTTTCCTACAGCATCTCAGTGAAGAGGATCAGACACAACACCACACTGACTGCACTACCACTCTCTTGTCTTTATCTATAAACTAATGTTAATGATGCAAAGGAAACAGGTTATGGCTCTCTGGTTAATCATTTTTGTTATCTACTGTATCAGATAATAGCCATTATGTCCGTTTTCCTAATAAATTGATTCACAAACCATAAGCAGCAAAAACATTGAGACAAAGTGAGAGATGACAGAGAGGCAACTCAGAGGACGGAAAGCAAGACTACGGGCTATGGAGATGAAAATGAAGAGAAGCCAGATGGATAAAGGCAGCACTTAATGGTTATAAAACACTATTGATGCTTAGTGGGGTCTAGCAGATGTGTGTGTTCCCACAGGGGAAATGAAAACAGAGTTGATTCAGTCAGGACAGAACTATGTTTCCCTGGCATGTCTCGGTCAGCTTGTCTAGTGATGTCATTTCTCTGTGGAGATTATTATTTGGGCAGTCTATTGTATCTTGTCATCTGTGGAGGAAGGTGATCAGATAAAGCAACAAGAATGCAGCAGACTTAAAGGTAAAGCTGCACTCGGCCGATGCAGTCTTCAGATCAATTATTTGGAAATTGTCAGAGAAAACGTAACTAGGGAACAAATCTCATGGAAGACAAGGTACAGTTCTTTTGACTTGACGGAGGCAATTAACCTCAACAGATCCATGAAGTATGAGTCATACAAACGGTCTGACCCTCTTACAGACATGTCTGGTTCTCCATTGGCTCTCCTATTCAAAGCCAAGATTACCCTAGAGACTCTTAGGCACGGAGTAATCCACAGCAGCTTGGAAAGAAGGTCCATTTCAGGTACAGAATGTGTGATACAGAGCCAACAAACAAAGAAAACATAGGATCTATTCGTGACAAGCTGGGAACATCAGACCGTTTTTTTTTCAAAATAAGGGTCCGGGAAATATGGGCCCGGGAAACGCGAAGCTACATCTACCTCTTTAATACCGTCTATGATACTGACATTAGCATTTAGGTCAGGGCCCAGCTGTGGCTAATTACAGCCTTACAGAACTGAAGATGTTTACCAAAGAGCTATTAGTTACAACGAATGCAGCATGTGGGAGACATTTCCCTATTGTTTTGTGGGGCACTCCACACTAGCTGTGATCCTTAAACTAAGAAAAAATGTTGTGTGTGTGTGTGTGTGTGTGTGTGTGCGTGTGTGTGTGTGTGTGTGTGCGTGTGTTCAGTTAATTTCCAGCAGCAGACCAGCATGTCCTGCAGCATGTTACCTTGTGCTCTCTACAAATGCAGCTGTTACACTTGGTGCAGCAGGCAACGGACCTCCTTTTTAGGCCTGGGCATAAGGCAGCAGTGGCAGTGGTCGTGTTTAAAGTTTTTGCCAGGGCAGCAACAGTGGTCTGCAACCCCGCCACCATGGCAGCAGCAGCTGCTGTACGTAGTGGGTGCATTTGATGTGGCGACGTCTGCAGTTACCCAGATTTTCAGCCCGTACTTCGCTGGCTTGCTGGGTATGTACTGCCAGAATTTGCAGCGGCCTCTGAAGGGTACGAGCTGCTCATCAACACAGATATCCTCCACTCGATTGAACAGAAGTGGGAGGCGCTCTGTCCACCTGTCCCAGATATTCCAGAAAGCAGAAAGCTTGTTCTCCTTGTATCGAGACAGACGGGTGGGTTAGTCATCGAATCGGGCTGTAAGTAGATTCCCCTTTGAACTGGTACACACCTGCCAGGATGAGAAGTCCCATGTATGCTAAAATCTCTGGGGTATCGACATTACTCCATCCTAAAACTGAACGCTTCCCGTATAGGTTTATCATTTGCACAATCAGCTGGATCATGTCAGGAGTGAAGAAAAGGTCAAAAGAGGATGATGCATCGTGGATTCTCGATACGGCATATATTTTGGGCCCTGGCACCATGCTGGAGGGTGCTGGAATGTAGCGCAGCATCTCTGCCAATCACTGATGGGATGGATAGTAGGATCTTCAGTGTTGTTATGTGCTACTTTTACCACTGTGTATATGCAAATGTTTTGTGTGTTCTGAGTCAGGAAGTGCGGGGTCAGTCTTTGTTGTTGTCGTGCACGAGTTGGAGTCAAGTCATTAAAATGACAGTTGTCGTCAGAGTTATTGAGCTAACATCGGTAGCAGAGGATGGTTGCTGGTAATTATATAGTTCTGCTGGCGTGAAGGTAGGAAAAATGAAGTCAAAATCTGGAGACCTGTTAGTGACTTGGATAAAAAAAAAAAGCAAGCCTCGGTGGTTGTCAAATTGAAACAGAAGTTTTTCCAGCCGATATCCCTTTGCTTCTAAGCAAAACATTTTTGGATATAGAGAATGACATAGCAATAATGTTCAAGCAACCTGTGAAACTTGAACTGACATCATCAGGACATTTTTGTGTGAACTCTAGAGATAAGAATACCCCAGGTGGAAGTGACATCCAAAATGAAAACGACATCCTCATTGTGACGGAAAACATGACAAAACAAGAAAAACAAAAAGTGCTACTGAAACTGCACAAGCACTTTGGACATGCCTCAGTCGACAGACTTAAAAAAAAACTACTGACCTGCTCAGGTAATACTGATGAGGAGTGCATCATAATCCTGAAGGATAGGGTGACTCGCTTTCCCTGGCATATTTCCGGAGCTCCACCAGCATCTTTTCCAGTATATACCTGGCACTTCCAGGCAAATGATGTGGCGACATCTGCAGTTACCCAGATTTTCAGCCCGTAAACAACTGCGACCTTATGCTGACTGATATGAAACGGGGGATAAGGTGAACTACAAATGGGTGGATTCTACAGAGTGGAAAGGTCCAGGTGTGGTCATCGGCCAAGATGATGTGGTGATATTTGTTCGCCACAGGGGCACTTATGTTTATGTACATCAATCCAGACTTCGAAAGGCTGATGGCTCTGTGTTGAGAGAAAGAGATAATCAGTTGATGAGAACTGAAAATGCTACATTACCAGAAACAGGACTCTATGAAAATGACATTGTAAATGAAAGTGTGGAAGAGGCACCCTCAAATGATGAAGATGCTGAGGATAACAATAAGCCCCCTCATACATCAGCACACTCAAATACTGCTTGTGAATGACTTAAGCTGAAAGCTGGACAAGTAGTTACAAACACAGACAGTGGAAGTGGCAAAGCAAAAACTGAACAAATCCTTAGCCGGGCAGGAAAGTCCACTAGAACATACAAAAACTGGTATAATTTACAGTACACAGCCTTAGGAAATTGCTCAAACCGTATCATAAAAAAAGAAACTTACAGAGGTATTAAGATATCTTCCCACAGGTTAATGGACCGTGGCAGTGAGAGGGACACACTGGTTGTTGGATGTTAGGCCCTCACGTCTCACCTGAATTTGTGGCGAAGTAGAAGTAGGAGCACCTCATAACTCAAGGTCCCATCTGGGATGCCATTTGTCAATGATGAGGAAAAAAGACAATCAGTGAGGATGAAAGACAAAAGATTGGCTTTTCCGTGTGAGTTTAATACAAAGACTTTCCTACAGCAAAGGGCTGCCTTTAGTATGCATGCAATAAAGGCTTGGAGAGACAGGCCCAGAATGTGAGGACAGTCGGGTTTAAGTGCAGAGGGAAAATCATTATACTGACAAAAGTCCCAGCAGCTGATGTGACGTAGTGATGAAGCAGTACCTTTAGTCATACTAGATATTTGAGTGAATGGAGCAGTGCCATATTTATATCACAGGGTTTTCAGTTGCATGCAAACAAGACAATAACATTAGTCATAGTTCTTTCACAGAATAGAGCAACAAAAGAGCATGTTTGTATCACAAGGCATACAGTGAATCATGCTTATGCAGAGATGCACAATGTCTCTGTATGTTTTTCAGAGGTAAACATGCTGCATGTCCAGATATAGAACTTCTGCATGACAAGGAGGAGGGGAAGAATGTGTTTGTCCTGTGTTTTAAGGCCCAGAACATGTCAATTGTAGTTATGCCACGACATCGCCACATCATCGCGCAACTTGTAGTGAAGCGACATCGCGTCCATCTTGTCGTGCGAAATGCCTGTACAATGGCGTTAATGTACATTGACTTTGTATGTAATCGTGTTGCGTGTGTCGTGCCTGTCACATCCAGTGTGTTCGCACCTTTAAACATCAGGTTACATTACATAGGCGCAGTATTTGCATGTAAGCAGTCATCCAACCTGACAAACCCAAAGCCTCCGTATGTGATGATTTAAGAGGACATTTTGATTTCTGCTGTCTGTCAGCAGCTCCTGAGCCCACTGACAGTAGCTGTATAACCTGCCTTTACCAGCTGACTGACACAAATTTACTAAACCAAAATAGTTTTCATGTCGGCTCCATGGTAAGAAACAACAGTGTTTAACTGATTCACTGACTTTATTTCCCCGCCCAGCACAGCGAGTGTGGGGAAGTGACACCCAGACTGAATCAGTCATTGTAGATGGGTTAAACACATAGGCCTATACAGCGGGTGAAAATGCAGGTGTGGGTCAATATATTTAATAAAATGAAAATGTATCTATTCTGAGATGAGCGAGTCAGGGTCGACACAAGGCTTCTAAACTCGCCCTCTCTGTGTGGAGCACACAGAGACTGTATGTTGACCCTTTTGCAGGGACACCTGCAGCACCATCACAGCTCTGCTAAAACCCACCGCGCCTACAAAGAAAATCGACTTGTGTCTCTCTTTGAGACTCTCGCTCCCCGCCCCCACACAGCACATTCAGACCAGCTTTAGGGTTTAAAGTGCAGCCATTAGAGGTTTTCTAGTACAGTATAAACATAGTGTAGGAAACATATGTCCTCATGACAACCGGAAGTAATAAATCTGTTGGACACACAGTTTCTTTTAGTGATACAAATGATTCAGTGCAAATATATTGTTTATTTTTACAACACAGTATGAAGAAACTGAATCTCAGTATGTAGTTTAAAATAGATTACATAAAATGTTACTTAACACAAAGGTTGTCAGTTTTTTACTAGGTGTGTATATGTGTGTGATGTATAAAATTATGATCAAATGATGATTGTATAGCTGCAGTATGGATAAACAAGTAGGCTAAGATTGTTTTCTATGCTGTTGAAGAAGTTTCAGCATTGACCAACAATCTGTTGACTTTATTTAGGTGTTTACATTTAAGTTTTTTATTAATCTTGGTCACATGTTATCTCCGTCTTGTTTCAGATTTGCTATAGATTAGGTCTGTCAGTCAGATTCCAAAAATGTCAATTAAAGCACGAGGTCAAAGCAGATATCAAGAAGTCGGATAGTTAAGATTTTTACAATAACACATTTCAAATAAGTTAATTTTCAAAACATAACATGCAATAAACTTTACAGTACTTTTACTGAACTGGATTAGAGCATTAATAAGGCTTCTTTTTGCAATCACTACCTACTTCTATTCATATCCAGAAGTAGTAGATCTCATTTTAATTAACCTCAGTCAGACCCTCTACCTCATTCATATTTATGTGTCTCATTCTGTAAGTTTGCTGCAGAACTCTTCCAGCTCGAGGGACTCAACTCCTAGTTGGTTTTTCCCTTTGGCAGCCATTTATTGAATATATTGCAGTGGATTACACGTTATTTGATTAGTTACAGCAGCATGACGCATTTTTAATACACAGCAGACCATGGGTTATCCAGCCATTTGCTGTAGCTGACAAACAACCAACTCAATTAAATTATTGAAAATAAGGGCAGAAAAGCATGCAGGAGACCAAGGAGGATGATGGTAACAGTACCTCTATATTGCTGAAATATGGTGGATCTACTCCATTCACAAGCTTGTTTATGTTTTTACTGCAATGTCTTTCAACTTAAAATTTTCTAAACCCCGTTAAATGAGAGCCCTCCAGACAAGTTTGAAGTTGTCAGCTGAATATTCACTGTCCTGTCTGTAAAGACACTTCAAGGCTGCCACTTTGTTAGTGCCAGTCATCTTTTATTCTGTATAATCATGTAATTGGCTTGTGGCTGTTGAAATGCAACCAAGAGTTTACGTGCTAATATTTACAGTATCTACTGAACAGATTTTATAGTCTTAAAGCAAGTTTATACTTATCATGTTTGTTAACAATAGGGAGATAGTCAACCAAAGAAAATCTTGAAATTCTAACAATCTACTAAAATTCTAGCAATTAATTGGTCGATGGGGGATAAATGAATCTGCATCTCTAGATAAGCTAAAATGGTGCAATTGGTGCAATTGGTAGCGTTTTGTGTCCACCATAGGCTGTATAATAAAGATGGACTCAAAATATGCTTTACCAAAGACTAGAGCATATAGACCAACCAATCAGAGGACGTCAGCCCTAGGTACCCTCAGCTAACATTGGCCACCACAAGCTACTGGTCAGACCAGACCAAATAAGACTGTCACAACAAATCCCATAGTGTATTTAACTGGTCAAGAACGTGTTTTTTCTCTTTTAAAAACTAACACTTTGACATTTTAGTCTCTTAAAGTTGTACTCTGTAAGATTTTCATCTAGTTTATTGTCTTTTAAGTTCATATCTACCAAAGAGTGAGTTAAAACAATGGTGATTGATCAGATGACCCACTAATGAAAGAGCTTGTACTTTCCTCTTTGCTGAGTATTCCAATTTGAGCGTCTGTGGCGACATTCCCTTGGGAAATGTAAATAGGCCGCCATGTTAGTGATGCTAATGACAGCGGTTGGTCTGCTGGTGGATCCTGTCACTGTCAGTTATTCTGCTTTTAACTGTATTCTGAAATCGAGAACTTCCAACTTCTGAGTTTGGCTTGTAGTAAGTGCAGAAGTGTAATAGGAACATGTGCGTGTGGGTTTAAGAGGGTAGCATATAGGGGACGGACCCAAAGTAGAGAGGTGAATGTATGTCAATAAAGTTTAAAAAAGACTTTAAAAAACAACAACCATAGGGACCGTGAACCTGACAAGATGGACGGACTGCAATTACATCGTACTGCCAAAGAGGTTGCTTTAACTGTATTACTACACCACGGTATACGCCATTAGCTAAGTGTCCTATATTAATGTATTTGTTTTTTTATTTCTGTGTTTCAAAGCTCCAGAGAACTGACATATTTTAACAATAGCTCTATTTATACTAGGCATGGTCATGAGTAGTTCATTCCAATATCGAGGGATTGCATCAATTACTCGAGGGCAAATCGAGTAGACCACTCGTTTTTCCAAATCTATTTTTACGTCTTCCTGCAGGAATAATGATGCACAGCAATACAGCCTACCGAACACTAATGCTTATTCTCAATCAAAACAGTCACAGTTACCCTTTAAGGATTTATTTTAAACAGCCACAACTTCAAAACATTGTTTCCTTAAAAAAACTTAAATAAATCTGCTTTTGCGGATTGTATTGATGACTGAAGGTAATATGATATGCATATTGGAACCACATACAAGTGGGTTGTAGACTGAGGCAGGTGTGGATTTTATTTTTATTTTCTTGCACATCTTCATGTGTTCTACCTGTGGAATAAATAAAAAGTAAAAAAAAAAAAATTGCGTTTGCATTCTGTTTATGATCAGTCCCACTGTAAAGAACATGCGCTGGCACAGAGGTGGCGGGTATCAGCAGGTACTGCTTTGCCAGAACGCTCAAATTTTTGTACTGGTGCCTGTTGGACTTCCATCACTCCAGTGGGGGTTTTCCATGGCTCACTGAAACAAGCTTCTAGCTCGTTGACACCCATATTTTCGAACTAGTCCTCCCCGAAGAGGGTGTCCATGCCTCTGTCCTTGCGACGCTGGATCCCAAACATCACTGCTTTCCCCCTTCATGTCGTCTGGGCCTTACACCCCATTATGTAGGTCATACAACTTCTCTCGGATGGTGAGGCGAAGTGCTGTTTCCAAAAATCGAAGGTGTTTGTATCTTGGGTTAAACGCAGTTGCAGGAGGCGCTGTGCACGCACACAAATGCACACACACAAAAAACCTTGAGTGCCACCAAGTTAAATTCTAACGAGGACTATTCGAGGAATCGATCACTCACTCCCATCCCTAATATATACCTTCCTTTATCGATTTTTGTTTCAATCTGATGTCAGCACCTCTTTGGTATAGCTTTGCAGCATCAAATATCCCCCTTTAATCAGATTTTGCTTTTCAAATCAATTGAATCAGTTCAAAAAGTCATACTAGTATCCTGCATACATTTCCCTCTAGGGATTTCAAGCCCAGACAGATATGAAGTTCTTATTCATTTGCTACACTGATCATTAACAATACCTGAGTAAGATACTACGCGTCAGTGTACTATGTGAGAAGCAAAACATAACATACTTTTGCATCTTTAGAGAGCATTTATCACACTTTTATGTAATCACTGTAATATTGTGATTGTTTGAGAGATAATATGAGCACACGGTAACTATCTTAATTGTTATTTACTTAAGCAGCAACATCCTTCATGCGATTAGCAGCAGGTCCTGAAGGGACAACAAAATGAGAGTGAATGTTTTCTACTGCTGTGGCCTCTGAATGAGAGATGTGTGATCTTCCACCCTTCCTCCTCCCTCCTCCCCTGCTCTACTCATTACACTTTCATTGTGACATTTTTAACTTTAATACATATTTGCATTAGATTATTAGAATTTGCCAGACAGCAAATTGAATCAAGTCAGATTAAGTAGAATTGCATTTCTCCCAGGCTGTCTGTCAGCCTTCTCAGGGCAACATTATTTTGTTTTCCATGTAACACTTTCTGACAGCTTTGGAGAAAAAAAACTCATACTAATCTAAAGGATAAGCAAATTATTACGCAACACCTATAAACATAAAACAATTCAATATATATCCTCCACTACAGTAGAATAATTGAATTATACACAGAAACATGCATTTTTTCTCATGTGCTGGAAAATGCACAGTCAACAAGTAAGTAATTACTTATAGTTACTCACTACTTGTTCCAAAAAGTAAGTTACTGAATTACTCTATAAGAAAAGTAACTAGTTACCAGGGAAAGTAACTATTTGTGTTACTGTAAAAAAAAGAATTGCTATATGTCAAAGAATTGGGATTTTTCTGAGCAGTTTTCACAAATCAGTTGGAATGAGTAGAAATGACAGGTACTTATTTATACTTATTACTTATTTATTATTTGTTTATTGCACATCAACAGACAGCAAGAGAATTATCCTGCACTTCAAGTATTATCTTTGTAACAAAAGCAGAAAAAGTGTGTAAAAAAGCGTGTTTAACTCTGTAGTCTTGATTAAATAAATCAAACTCACAATCTCAGTCAAGTGATCTGGTAGACATTCTTTAAGTATTTTCTTCAAAAGTAAACACTTAGACAATATAAAGTGTGTTGTCACGACCTGAGACAAATAGTCTGGAAGACATACATAGGCTACTGTATTTTAAGTATTTTCTTCATAAAAAAAGTAAACAGTTTAACAACATGGAGTGCTTTTAAAGATTGAACTTTAGGTCCTAGATATTCATCTCCCTATTCATGCAGTCCTTCCAAAACACTCATCTGTTCATGTATTCGTCATGTATCCGGCTAACCCATGTAGCCTACCTCAGTGCATTTACATGCAGTTTAAAACCCTGATTATATTCGTGTTAAGGGCATACCCCGGTTTCTTAAACACCATGTAAACACCATACCCCAATTAAAATTGGGGTTCTCATACCCCTGTTAAAAGACCTAGAGAACTCCTTCAGTTCCCCTATTATTCACGCATGTAAACATCTTACACGGATAATTGTCCGGTTTTACGTCTGTGCATGCTCCCCACTCCGCAGCAGTGGCTTTTGACCCGGAAATAGAATAAACCAGGAAGCAACGGTGCCAAAAACAATGGGAAAAAACAACAATTATAAAGCGTTACCTTTAAACAGCAAGTAACGCCACTACCAAGAAGACCTTATCAGTCGTAATTCTGTCCAAAAGTCGGCCGTTTGTGATTTTGACAAAGGTGAACCAGAAAAAAAGCCGTATTCAGACCAGCTGTGGCTGTGATTTTGTTAGAAATACCAATGGCTGAGTGGATATTGTCCAGTTCAGTAGCAATGCGCTCATGCGTATGACGGCCGTGGAACTATCTGTAGGCCGAGGCTGCTTTCTTTCGCTCTAGGCTGTGTGGATCTATCCAGTGGGCAGTCATGCTGATGTAACTGCAGTTGTGCGCAGTCCAAATATTTGCAGTGTAGACAGAAAGTCAAACTCTTCAAAACTTTTTTTTACTCTGTGTTTAATTTAGCCTACTCAGCATCTAGGTATTTAGCAAACGTCTTTGTGCATGGCGTCCACATTCGATAGTGGCAACATATTTTTAACCACATTCCTGCCTATCATATGGTTGACTGCCATCTGTGTCATAGGTTTTTGTTGTGAGGCAGAAAAATGTAGCTTTTGCTGCTTGTGCGACTTTGCTCCGTGTCCGACATTGGCGAGCTATCATCTGTGGTGGAGGTATTAGTGTTGATGTTGCCGTTCATGTGATGCTTTGTTAAATTAGAGTTGCTTACAGCGGACTTTGACAAAGTCTTCGCTCCTGGACATAATGTACACTTTTCATGCATATTTCTCTCAAGTTGAGAGAAGGGCTCTTCCACTTCACATGCATACTAGGAAACAACATTCGGTATAGCTGTATATGGTCCTGTTGGAAACTTTTAGAGCCACAGAGCCTCTACAGCTGTGCAGTGCTAGAAACAGGTTGTGATAATGAAAAGGTTAAAAAGAAGGTGAAATACAAAAGATTTTCAATTCTGGGGGGAAACCAGGAGAGGTCGGAGGGTTGGCAAGTAGTGTAAGTGTTTTTGTCACATAGTCATCCTTCTTTTCCCATTGTCTTTTTCTGTTCCAGGGTCACAATACAACTGTCAACCCTGACCATAGATTTGTTCATCACTTACAGTACATCAACGTAGGCCCAAAGTAAGCAGAATATCTAATTTATAAAATGTATTTTTCATTACATTTAGTCCAAGATAGGGCTGGGAAATAAACTGAAGACCTATAGAAAATGACATGAATCTTTCATTGACTGATTTAAAGAGATACTTTATCCATTTCAATCCAGTTCTGTGTCATGGCAATGTGGGCATTATGTCTGTCTGTATGAAAAGCCAGACCTGGATTGAAATGGGTAGAGTATCTCTTTAAGTGATGTCAGAATATCAGGCATTCTCCTGTCGCTATTTATTTTGCAATCTGGGGCTTAGTGCAGTCCGATGCAGACAACTCAGTGGTTTTTACCTATCTTTTACCAGGATGTTAACTTGTGTGGCCTGACCTATCTCCAGCGTTGTCTGGTAATGCCAGATTATAAATGGCAACTAACGAAGAATCTTTGAATTATTGAAGTAATTTTTTAAGCAAAATTGCGTCACTTTGCAATTTTGTATTTATTGATTGAGTTTTAAACAATTTGAAAATGTCCCGTTTTACTATTTTCAGAAAATGTAAAAAGACTAAGGAAATAATTGGCAGATGAATCCTTGAGGACCATAATAGCCCTAGTGTGCTTGCACTCTTTTAGTTGAACCGTTCCAAACAGAAGGGATTTGGGTCCACCCATCCCTGATAATGATAATGATGCATCAATATTGTATTTCACAAATTATAAAACAGTACACATCAGAAATAGAAAGTAGAAGGGGGAAACTAAGTAACAGATGACAATGTTGATAATACATAGCACAGTTGCAAATCCAAAAGTTTACTTTGGGCTGCCAGCCTGTAACCAGTTTATTTGTGTGGCTGTGTTAAGATTTTTTTTATTAAGAATGTGACAGTGATGACATTTCCAGTGCAAGGTTATATTTAGCAGTCTCTGCTGGTATCACCTGCGTCATCAGAGGGATTCAGAGCAAGATGACATGACATGAAAACGTAGAAGTTTCTTTTATTTATTTATTGATGTGTGTGAGGGGGATTATGTTTGTCACAATTAAGTATTTAGACATGTTATATACTGATTACATGATTTAAGATATGATCAAGTTACAGTATCAAGGGAGAACTGTTTTACCAACACTGCAGGTAACATTCAAAATTGTTCCATTATTTCACAAGTTTTTGTTTATTCTTAAACCGTATGTGCCACTGATGCTCTTGGCAGTGAAGGAAGCACGCATGGTTTAGACCTGTTTACACATTTATAACAAATGGTAAGTGAACACTTGGACAGTTGGAACTTGTGAAAAAGCATTTCTGTCTTGATGAGAGCTTTTTTTTATACTAAAGCTACAAAGTTTTATTGTTATTATTGTGTGTTCAACTCAAATTTTTGTATTTGCTGTCAAAAACTAGTTTGGTCTAGGGGTTTAAAGCTAAAGGCTCTTACCATTAGTCCTAACCTGGAGTGAGCTGAAGAAGTTGAAAATGAGGAGAACACACATACTGTAAGGGACGCTTTTACACAGGGGAGAGAGTAGGGTTACCAGATAGCAGGCCCATTGCTGGATTAGCGCTTTGCTCGTCTCTGCGATGATGACCCCCAGCGCTGATCTCAACTCTTGTGAGCGGCAACCTCTTTTTTGTTACTTCAGCTCAGTTAAGGTCTGTTGATCCTCAAAAACAATAGTGCAGGCTTCCATGGGCTGGAACGGTGTGGAACTGTGTGGTGGTATGTGTGGAATCTTCCACAGCTAGCCTCTCCTTGCGGCGTTAAAGTCTCACTCGTTTATCCGAATACCTGTCTCTCTAACCCCCCAAAATGTCTTTATCACACACCCAGCGCAACCACACCCACACCATTTCTCAAGCAGCCCACAATTCAAAAGCATTGGAAAGAAAGAAGAAAAAAGGGGAACTTGTAACATTAATATAGCTGAAGACTGATTCACATCAAGAAACGTAAGTATTTTTTTTGTAAATCAGTGTTAACGGTAAAAGAGAGATATTTAATTTCCCGTATTAAGTAATAACCCCAGCTCCTTCTAGATTTGTCTCCATATCTGTGCTAAGACTGTGCTGGTATGACGGCAGGGCTGCCAGGTTGCATTAAAGTCATTATGATCACAGGAACACAGGTCTGATATGGCAGCAGGAGACAAAAATCATCTAATAGATGCTGCACTCAAGTCTATAGCACTGAAGAAGGTAGCATAAGACAATGTAAAAAAAGTGTAATACTTTTACTAGCAACTGTACTTCCTGAGATGTTGCCTGCTAGATGGTCATAAAATCGAGAAACAGAGGCATTGTGGTTACCATCCCAAATGAACCCTCAGGGCAGAGCAGATTGTGGTATAGTTTAATATCTTAAAGGCCTTTGGCTTCATCTGAAAACAACCTTCCATCTGCTAAATGGCCAATGCCACTAGTTGCTAGACTTCAAGGGGCTGTGATTATCCCACAGTGCATAATGTTTCACAGTAATGGAAATTGTTGCTGTCTATTTAGCTTCTGACAACGCTCACACCATCAGATGCAAATGTAAGTGGTCTTAGGAACCACTAAAGCTTCATATTGTTTATCATCATCACCACTGTGTCAACGACTGAGATTACGATTAACCTAAATATCAATAAACTGAATTTTAGATAAATAAACAACATGGTGTAAAATAAGAACTGTCAGGGATGAAAAAATGCATGGATATATGGTGCAAAATTAAAAGAAGATAGGTTGGATCCCCACCACTGCACTTCTGACATTTTTAAGTTTTGTAAAGTGCTGATGAATCAGCTTTTAAAGCTTCAAGGACCCTGACTGACCAATGCCGTGGAGAGGGGAAATCTGCAATAAAATTTACAGATCCCACATATAATGTTCTTGTTATTTATGCTATTGTTGTAATTGTTGTAATCAATAGCAGTGGCTTGATGCCGTATATTTCATTTGTTATCAATTTTCAAATCCTTAATTAGATCTTCATATTATACACTGTAATTATTACAGTGTCCCCACTACACTTTTGCCATTTTTAAGTATTGTAAATTAGACACAAAAAATACGTTTTGGTTTAGTTACATAAGGCAATATAATCAAACAACCAACTTTAATGATCACAGATTTTGTATATTGGGAGCAATACATTTTCTGTGACATCTGAATTGCATTCAATAAATCCTAACTTGACCAATTAATAATGATAACTTG
Source organism: Echiichthys vipera (assembly GCF_963691815.1). Classification (NCBI taxonomy): domain Eukaryota; kingdom Metazoa; phylum Chordata; class Actinopteri; order Perciformes; family Trachinidae; genus Echiichthys; species Echiichthys vipera. The sequence continues at coordinate 25,527,226 of NC_139833.1, forward strand.
ATACTTTTATTGTATATTAAACTACCAACACACACGCTTTTCATGTCTACCATCTATACTTAATGTGGTAATAACTCAAGCTTGTTGGCTTTCTTATCTGCCATCCTCTCTGGCCATCTGGATATCAGATGGATCCTGCTGATCTGTGTACTTAATACACATTAGGGTCACATGTTTCTCTGCATGTGTGTGGTGTTTTATGGTTCCTATCTCCTGTGGTTATATCCTAATATCTTTATGGTTGCTTGTAATGCTCAACAACAGAGGAAAGGGAAGGAAACAAAAATGGATGAGAGAGGAGAGGCAAAGCAAAGGGAAATACAGAAGATAGTGCTCTATATGTGTCTCTGATGTCTGAAGTCTTTACGCAACATATTTGGGGTTAAAACTGCAGCATTTGCCTGTGCAGATTCTATTGTGCGTGCAGTAACCAATCAGAGCATACCACTCTGATGGGCAACTGCCGACAACAACTCTGCAAGACCAGCACACACTTATTTATAGCAGGAGATGCATCTAACATACAGAGAGCTGTCAGATAACCTGAGATAAGTAACAACAAGTAAGTGTTGAAGTGAACAATGTCAGAATGTTTGCAGGTATAATAATATACAGTATATCAGTCTAATACTCACTCTCTTTTAGCTCTATTTTGGTCTCCACCAACTTCTATTTGGGAAATAGCTGCCAATTAAGCCACTTAATGTTTCACTGTGTTCAGGTTGCTGCATTTGTCTGCTGCTGTTTGTTAGTCTCGCATTGCCAAATCGTTCTCCAAAGCACTATATCAGTGCTCGAGTACAGTTAACATTCTGGGACAAGTGAGGAAAAACAGCTCCCTTCTGTGTATTTTCTTTTAATCAATCCCAGTCGTCTTGGGTGTATAACAGAGCTAACACGTTGTGTTCCTAAACCATCTGTTTGTTCAGTTGATCGAAGAGCAAACCATCTTGTCACTTATAGTAACACCACCACACGAATGACCACAGTCCAGGTTGAGATGAAGGAGTTAGCATGCTAATCCTGATAACTAGCCTTCAAGGAGAAGTGAGGGCCAGAGGCTAGCTGTCATTCCCCTAATTATTCATAAACTCTAACCTCCAATAATATAATAACTAGCCTGCCACAAAAAATGCACCCCCTAAGTGTCGTCATGGAAATATGACTTTAACATACAGCCTAGAATGTTTTGTTGTACCAGGTCTTAAACAGGTTTAATTATGCTGTGAAAACGGCCTGTTAAACATGGGGGTCAATAAGAAATTGCTCTATTATAAAATCCTAGTGGACACACTGCGAACTGCATTTTTCGGCACTTCCGTATTGGATCAACCAGGAAGTCGCTGTGGTTGGGGCCTGGTCCCGTGTGAAACCCAAATATAAAGGGAGACCCTTCTGGTGGAGATCTGCACTCTACTGAGTGCACATTTCTATTCACTTTCTTTTTTCAATGAGAACATGCAGTCTTCTTTTATTCGAACAGTCATATACACAGACAGTGATCTATTATCCTCCATCTTATAATATACAAGTTTGAGACATTGGTCTCTATGTGAGTCTGTATGTGTGTGTGTGTGTGTGTGTGTGTGTGTGTGTGTGTGTGTGTGTGTGTTTGTGTGTGTGTGTGTGTGTGTGTGTGTGTGTGTGTGTGTGAGAGAGAGAGAGAGAGAGGGAGAGGGAGAGAGAGAGACAGAGAGACAGGAATGAGAAGTTTGAAAGGGAAGGTAGGAGAAGGGTGTGTGTGTGTGTGTGTGTGTGTGTGTGTGTGTGTGTGTGTGTGTGTGTGTGTGTGTGTGTGTGTGTGTGTGTGTGTGTGTGTGAGAGAGAGAGAGATAGAGAGAGAGAGAGAGAGAGAGAGAGAGAGAGAGAGAGAGAGAGAGAGAGAGAGAGAGAGAGAGAGAATAGCTCCCAGGCCTTTCTGTTGTAATTGTTGAGAGCTGGTTCTGTTATTGGACTATTTGCATGATGAGTTTTGGCACCATGATTACCATGTTCAGGATGTTCGACTCTAACCTGAAGTGGCATTCTAATAACAATTGTCCTGAGTAACCATTGAGCCAACAAGCCAATATTCCACCATCAATTTACTCAAATTGACAGAAATACCACTTTCTCTGAGAAACATTGTAAAAAACAATACAGGCTGTATTTTAATTTAAGTCCAACAACTTAGAATAAAACATTACGTTTGTCTGTTTCCTCACATCAGTGTGAGAGCGCTTCATACTAAAAACCATGACATCATCTGCTGCGCAAGTTCATAAGCACCGTGCTGACGTCAACACACTCACCCCTCGGCCTTATTGACACAACACATTGACATACACATTTACAGCACTGCAACACGCACCTAAACACACCATTTACATCATTTCTTGTACGCATTTCTATGAATCTGACTCATACAAATACAAACACACAAACATTCTGCCGCTAGTTTTATTGTTTCCTGGGGCCACTTCACTTTGAGTTCATGACAGTTTTTCGCATGCATATGCACGCTGCTTTGCTAATCAGGACTGTTCTCATCATGAGTGAACTCTGGCTCTCTTCATTTGTCATTATAAGAACAGGGTCTCTCTTATTATGTTTCTCTGCTTTGTATGTTTTTGGTTGAACAGTAAACACACACGTTTTGATGTAAGAGTTTTAACATAGCATGTACAGTACTGGAGTTAATGCATACTTCACACTATGTACACACTACAATGTTCTCCGTAAATCACTGTGGTCAAGCTGTAAATGTGACAAAGCTTCATGAAATTTCAGTCTAAAGGATTAATCAAACAGGGTCCTCAGTGTAATGCTCATAGTATCTGCACTCTGATTGCTGCTATTAAATCAGAAGTGTCTTCCACTTACCGAGTATTTGAACTTGGTTGGCTCAATCGTAATTCAAATTTAAAAAGATGCCCTTGGAATCTCATTGAAAAAAAAAAGGGTACATCTGAGGATGGAGACAATTCATATTCATACAAGTCTTCAGAAGTGCATTTTTTTAAAAGCCTTCCTAAATGTTCTTATAAGAAACAAATGTTGTGGACTGCTCATAATTAACTAATAAAACACATACTTTTATTTACATTCTAAAGTGATTAAGCTGACATTTAATTGACCTCCTTCTATTTAGAAGGTCGGAGTTAGGACAGGAATCACACCAGACAGCTAAATATAGCTGTAGCTGGTTTAACTGCCACCATGCTCCTGTACCACTTATACCACTACTTAATGTGCATCTAACATTTTTTGCCAATGTTATGAGAATACTAGTGCGTTAATATGGCTGAAAATAACTATCATTTTCATTATCTAATTAGTTAATTAGGTAATAGATAAGTTAAATATTTGACGTTTTCGCTTTTTACTGTAATCATTCATCAAAATAGTTTTCCTGATTGTACAAAGTTTGAGAAATGAATATTATTATTATTACAGTACCTGAGCGTACTGTCTAAAATTCTAATATGGCTTTGGCTCTGTATGGGAAACTATCAAATAAATGACATTAACAACAGTGCAGTAAGAGAAATACATTGGTTCTTGCACAAAGACATGATGTAGTGGAGACCTCTGGTAGATGTATAGATACATTTTTATAATTCTCTAGCAGGTAGAGACAGTTGTCTAATTTTTTGGGGGTTGAATCTGTGCTATTGATTATTCAGCATTGTCGTGTTGACTTTTAAAGTGCCTCATGGGTATGATTAAGAAAACAGAGCAGATTACATACATTGCAATTTACAAAAAAAACAAACAACATATTTTGGTGGAGGAATATATAGTTATTCTTTCTTTAACACTGGATAGTATCGATGCAGCACGTTTTTCCCATCTCACTTGCATATATTTGCGATTAAAAGGTCAGAAATAAACCTGTCTTCTGTGGTAGATGATTTTCAGCTGTTATCTTTGTTAGATTTCCAGCATGTTGCATAAGTGGACACATGCAGTTCGGTATTGATTTTTGTATGCAGTTATCATTAATGAAAAGTTCAACAGTGTTAAATGTGATTTATGATCCCACCTGTGCCACTAATGACCCCTAGTCATCATGCTGCTCCGCATTCTTACAGGAAACCATTATGGTGATAATCATAGGAGACAGTAGGTGGTGTGTGTAAGCTGGTGTGTGTGCTTAACACAAGTGTGTTTCCATTGATGTGCAGGTCTGTTCATGTCAGCAGGGCAACACTTTGGATTATAGATAGAGCTAATTATTTATGTGTACATGTAAAGGGCAAAGATACAAATATTTTCCTGCTTTGTGGATAACAGTGATTAACAGTGATTAATTAGTTACTATCTATGTGTACCTGTGCGTACTGCATGTTCTCTGTTGATAAGAGGCTCCTGGCTGTATTCACTGACCAACAGAGATATTATTTTTTGATTATTCCCAGTCTGTTCCACTATTTATATATTTATCATATTCTGGGGACTAGTAGTCAGTCATTTTTTAACAGAAGTGGTAACCCACTGAGATCCTGACATCGATTTAAAACATACGGCCCAATCCTCACTTTACATAGAAGTTGAATTCTGGCAATTCCGGCAACATGAGCAGCAGATGAGGCTTGTTTGGTTAGCAATAGAATTGGGCAGTAACACAGCATTACAATATTCAGTCTGTTCTCATTCACTGTAGGTACATATACCTACGAAAAGTAAGGCACTGTTATTCCTGTGTATTCCTTTTATTTATTACTGTAGAAATTACGTCCGAAGCAAAGAAATCAGCGATACCACAGATTTTTTCGAATGCATTTCATGGCGTTAAATATATTTATATTATATATATATATATATATATATATATTTAGGAAGATATAACCCGAATTTTGGTGCATTACGGTTCTGCTCTGCTGATCCCGATGACATAACATGGATAAATGTCACATAGATAATGAGGAAAATACAATTGTGTATAGATTTGTCAAAAAAATCAGTACTAAAATTATTATCAAATATGATACCAACTTGCAAAAGTATCAATACTTTTTGAGACATGAATGCTGGTTTGTCAAGTTAACCAACTCTGAGCTGACTGAACAACGCTAGCACTGCTGCTGTGGGACTTTAGCTACCAGTTTTAGTGTAAAATGAGTTAATAAAAAGTAACGTTTGGAAGTATTAGGCATACGAGGCTAACGACCAGGGAAAGGCTTCAAATGTACAAGCCGATATGCTGACAGTGGTGGTGACGAAGTCAAGTAGCATAACAAAGTTGGTGAAGCACTTTATAGACTACTACCTGTTTTAACAATATTAAAGTATTAAACAGTTACAGTTAGTCTTTTAAGTTTTCATTAAGCTAGAGAATAGTCTGATAATAAACAGTAATGTTAATGGTGGAGCTAAGCAGCTAACGTCATCAGTCTTGTCTGTTTAACGTTAAGAAACATTAATTTAACAGGATGACACCATAACCTGTCCAAAAAGTCAACCATCAACGAGACAGAAACAGTGGCAGCTGCTATACCAACTCTATTTAATCAGCAGAGATAATATGGTGCCAAGTCACCAGAAACACAGAAGATGAACAGGACTGTAGCTCAATACATTAGCATGGAGCAGATCTCTGTTTACACTGTGGAGGAACCTGACTAACAACAACTGATTCACCGACTGAATCCAAGGTTTAACCGCCTTCAATTTAATGTCCACAGAAATCCCTGAGCTCTACAACACAAGAAAACCAACAAGAGTATTTGAACATATTTGTCATATTTATAAACCCTACAGTTACATCTTTTCTTTTTTCTTTTCACTACATCAGACAACTTTTCAATAATGTTGTTTTTGATGTTGTTTGTATTAGAATTTTTTTGCTTTTTTGTAAATTTCTCCCCATGGTATCGAAAATGGTATTGAGTATTGAGTATTTTCCTGGATATCGTTATTGACTTTGAAATTCTAGTATTGTGACAATCTTAGTTGTTTATGGAATAGGTGACTTTAACGGTCTGTTGGTCTATCAACTTCCCTCTCTCTCATTTCAGTACAGATAGGGTGCTTCCGCCGTCGCACCTAAACACCCAGCATTAATGAATAGAAATAGGGTATTTATTTCCCATACAGTCATTATTCTATAGGCCATAAGTATTTAAACTCAGCGAGACTTGACTTGCTAATTTCATATAAAAAAAACGCACAGCACTGTAGGGATGAAGGGATGAAAAACCATCCAAGCCTAGTTGGACTGAAGAAAAGATTTTAGAAATAACTATTTTTAAAAAGTTTATAAACAGAATGTTTCTCCAATAGTTTCAGTTTCAGCAGAGTAGTTGCTATGGTGATCCTACACATCACTTCATAATGTAAAGCCATACTTTTCTATGTTGTCATAGATTCAGCAGAATTAAGGCCATTTTCACTGACATGGATTATGGTACCTCCTGATTTAATAAGCTTAAATGGTTAATCCCCACTGAGAGTTCACTGAGAAAAACACTACTGCTAATCAGCCTGTGTGTGTCTACACTCGTCTGCAGGGACCAGGAATTATGAAGTCCATTTTTTTATGGTGTCCTTATGATGAATGGACTTAGGCAGTGGTTCTCATTAGTTCTGCACTCAGGTCAAAGGTGCTTATGCTGTCAGTAAGCTATGTTGGGCTTAAAATCTGAACTGATAGCACTCATTAAAATGAACTACATGCATCACTAGCCATGAAACATGAGTTCTAAAACGCCTTTCTTTGGCATTTGCTTAAAACTGATGCAGTAAATCCATTTTGAACATGAACTGCTATCATTTTTCTGTCAATGGGGTTTTCCACACGTAAATGTTTGTGGTCAGTTACAAATGTTGAGGACCCAGTCAGGGTGAAGTCATTATATCTTGTCTTCAGTATCATGTAATGGATTCTTAAAACAACAGTTAGGCTGCCCTTGGTTTAAATCACTGAGATGATTTAAGTAGACGTGTCCGCTGAGGGGAAGTGAACAACATTTTTTGCTGCTTTTACAAAGGCAAATGTGACATCAAGCACTTACATTTAATCATATCATGACAATCTAAGTGCCAAACTAGCAGCTATGAAATGGATGGACAGATCCTCTGAGCTGGCCAACGGATGATGATTGGAATAAGAGATAGAAACATGCACGAATGGGTGGACGGAAGACACTGACTAAAGATTAGTTCCACACAGATGGATTAAAAGAGTAATTCTAAGCTTAATAAGGAACACTGACTGAAATATTTACTCAAGGGTAATGGACTTTCTCGTAAGCTGAGTGGAAAAAATAATAAATCAAAAAACTATAAAATTCAAAATGCCCAAAACATTTAGAACAGAGGACACATCATACACTGGAGATCAAAATTAGAAATTCAAAATTTATAAATACTTGATTTATTCTGAAATATTGTTATTTTTTATCGTTCAGAGTTTTATAGATTATCCACTGTGACTTATCCGCTGCTGTACTTGCATGTTTTTTTTAAATTACCAAGGAAAAAACTTAGAGAACACTTTCAGATCCCTCCCAGTTATTGGTGTAAATCTGGCACCTGGTGACAATTGTTTAATTGTTGGACACACCCTTTTTATCTGCAGCTCTCCTGGTTACTTTGCAAGACGGCGAGCCGCTCTAAGGAGACTGAAACCCTGAGACAGCAGGTTGTCCAGATTCAGGCCTGATTCAAATCACTGTTTATATATCTATTTTAGTGGCTGGTGTATGTGGAAAATATTAGCAAGTCACACTATAACTGTAAGTGTTTTGTCCTGTCAGGCACCACCAGTATTGTGACTAATCACTACTTAGTGGGTACTTTAAATGATTTCTGTGCAAAGAAAAACAACATAGTATAACAGCCTGTTAGTTGCTAATGGTAAATCATAATATGTCATGGCAGATGGCAGGTGGTAAGAGCAGAATGGTAGAGCAACAATGACTTGCATTTTCCTGTATAACAACAAGTACAGTAGTCGACTTTCATGAGAAAAGAAAAAAACAGAAACTGCATTACTGAAAACAACTAATTTCTTTGTTGTTACAGTGCGGCCTTAGTTTACACTCACTCATGAGTCAGGGTGGGTCCGCCACATCACAGAATGCAAGCACACCTGCCTACAGGAGCCGTTTAGCTCAAACTTGCAGAGTATTACAAATGAACTGCAGAGCTTGTTTGGGACCAGACCGAGACCACCTCCTCAAAAAGGGTCTCTGTACAGTTGTTTTGGTCCGCACCCAAGTGCAATCACTGTTTACACCTGCCCAAACGAATTGCAGCAGGGAAAGAGGAGCAGAGGAAAATGAGTTTTAATCTGACTAAAAGCACAGATGTGAAAACAGCCCTAAAAATAAAGCTTCCTAAAATTTTCTTGGGTGGTCTAAAGTCATTATTGTTTTCCTGTACATGGGCCACCAGCTTTCACCTCAAGCTTCTCTATTAAGTTAAGTTTTCTAAACTGTGAGTCACTGAAGAGTTGCTTTGAAGGAACACATCAGTGGAATACATGAAACGACTGATGCACACCATGTGTTCTGCTCAAAAGAAATTTTTCTCATTCGTGGTTCAGTATTGACTAGAAAAAACGCTTTGCGGTTGTATGTAAAGTGAATTTTTTTGCAAAATGTGGATTCTTCACAAACATCATGTCTCCCCTTTTGTTCCTGAGCTATGTCTTTGAATAACCTTTTAGATATTAAATGTCGTCACATCATTTTATCCTATTAGACATTTGGGTGAAATGTTGTCATAATTAGCAAAGGAATTAGTGAGTTATGGCGAGAAATGCGTTATGGCAGATCAAAGTGACCTTTGATCTCCAAAATTGTATCAGTTCATAAAACAACCCTTTAGGGGTTCTTGAGATATCGCTTTCACAAAAATGGGATGGACAAACAGACAGATGTCCAACCCGAAAACATAATATAAAATACTGTAATGCCAACATATCCTTTCACTTTGCTTCAAGCCAAGCTAGTGGATTGGCTCTAGGGATGTCTGTCAGTTGTCTGGATCACCACTTTGGAAGTGGGACACCAGGCGAATCTGCCAACCTCACGTTACATTTGCTCTGCAAGATTGGTCCGGCCCTTCGCCCATTTAGACAGATTTCACGCAACTTGAGATCTGACGATCTCAAACATTTATCTCCTGTGGGGCGGGTCTAAGACAATGATTGACAGAAGAGCTATAATGTAGAATGTACCATTGCACGGTTACCCAGCCACATGAAACTCATCAAACTGTCAAACTAGGCAGCGCTGATCAAATGTGGATCAAGATGAAATGTGAAATATTTTCACAAACAGTGTAGCACAGACATTGGCGTTTACCAAACAATTTATCCGAGATTTATCTGACTTTACTGAGTTAGGTGATCTCCTTTAACCCTAGTGCCACAACAAGGTTCATATCCATGTTTTTGAGTGAAATTGCTTTCACAACAATTAGCAATGCATATTTCTTGTGCACATTTATGACTGTATGCTTACGGACCTGGCACCTGGGTGCTTTACAACATTTGATTGCTGACTCCTCACCATGAATGTATTTTCCTTACTCCTCTTGACCAGCTTTAAGCGATCAACAACTGCTTCAGTAGCAAAAGACAAATAACAAACCTTACCTCGTCGGTTGTAGGCCACATTTTGGCCTCTGTTGTGGCTTACAAACATGGTTTCATTGCGAACCGCGAAGCATGTTTGAACCATCTGCATCTCTTCCATACCCCATATGTTATGATCCACTTAAGATAAGGCACAATAAAAGATAATGCAGAGCGAGCGGGTCATTATTACGAATGGATGCAGGCATTAAATTATCCTGAAGGAGTTGGAGAGGGGATGGACAAACGGTCACTCTTGAGTGATATTCAACTGCTTTTTTTTTTTTAAGGCGAGAGGGAGACATGGGGATGCATGGCTGGCTGAAACAAACTTTGACTGAGGAGACAGGTGTTTGCGTCCTTTGTGAAACCAAAAAAGGAGAGGAGAAACACCTGGTGCAGACCTGCACTCTACTGAGTGCACTTTTCTAGTTTTGTCATGTTTCCAGTGTGAACACACTGTACTGTACACTCAAAACCTGCTTAGAATTGGTATGCAATATGGATCATTTTGTGATGAGCCTGTTAAAAGTGCATTAAACACACTAAAAACATGACTTTTCTAGGCATTAAAACACAGATGCTTGGGGGGTAATGTCTTATTTGATTCGCTGTACTGTACATAGAATTTGTCACTTTGGCCCTAGGAACCATTGTAATTTCTGTTTCTGTAAAGAAATGTGTTTCTACCCTTGCCTTATTGATTTGTAGCACAGCACATACACTATGACTGCAGGCGACTAATAAACTCTACAACTGTAATTTTTTTTTCAAATGTTGCCTCTCTTATTATATTGTATCTTTCAACAGCCTTGAAGTCCGCTCTTCTCCTTTGCGTCTCTTTCAGCCTCTCTGTCACTCCCTGCTCAGTTTGTCTCCTCTAAACAGCTTTAAGCTAATTGGTCACGGATTATATGAATGAAACAACAATCTGAACCAAAATACAGTTAAGACCATTTTTGGGGCTTTCTATTCCACGAGCACAGTCCTCAGACATGTACTATTAACGCTCAGAGAGATTGTTAGTCAAACTGAAAGACAGACAAGGTTAACGCACAGTGCTCCAAACGAACGTGGCAGCACAGCAATTATACCACAATGTGTGTGTCTTTTAAATGACCATCACTGTCAGTGTGTGTGTCTTTTAAATGTGTTGCCTTTGTTCTTAACGAAAGACAAGTGTCTCTGCAGAGTGACTCAGAGAGTTAAACCTCTCTCCTTCTCACTGTGCCTTTCTTCCTCGAGCCCCCTTAATCATCCATCTTACCAATCACAACTGATGTTGTGTGCTTTACATTTTCTGGATACGGAGCAGTAATCCTGCCTCTCTTTGACCCTACTTTACAAATGTGTGTGGAAAATAAAAGACTGTCATAACCCACTCAGTTGGGACAGAAATTAGTTTATATACAATCAATTCGGGTACAGAATGGTCGATATTTCCATGTCCTCTGTCTCCCCCCCATCTAATTAATAACTTGTTTCCGTAGAAGACATTTCACAACAGCCACTCCCAAGTAGGGATTATGTTTATTATCACATAATTCAGATTATGTGATCAAATATGTGATATTATAAGATCATTGGTGGTATACACTATATACACTTTTTTAAGACTAAAACAACCATTAACATAATGGCAGGTAAATCCATCCTTCTTAGCTCTTTCCTGGATGAATAGACATTAAAACCTGTTGTCATTTGGGTTATAGTTTTCATATTTGGACTGTATGTGAATGGAGTCTGTAAACCTATCCATGTGCTGTAAATGCCATATCCGAATGCCTGTTTGTCCAGAACCCACTTTATATGAATCTACCATAAAAAGAATCCATTAAACTGAGACTAATCGCTTCCACTTTTGCAATCTTGAATGAAATTCAATCTTTAATTGATGGAAAATGCATCAAAGGGGTACAGATGTTAAAACAGGATATTTACCAAATCCACAGTCTGATGATGAGAGATTATATTTCAACACGATGGTGAGGAATTATGTACATTATAATTATTTCTACACTTGAAGTGAAGTCACTAAATTACATTATGTAAACAAAGTCACTAGAGTCAATGAATGAGAATAACACAGCTACAATGACTAAACTTGAAAATGTAAATGTAAAGTTGTGGAGGAAAAAAAATATTGGCACTATGAGCCCGTTGAAAAAACAAATTTGTCATGAGAGAGCAGAATCAGTGAGAAACATTTGTGCTGCTTATCCAGCTGTTGTCTATCAAATTACATAGAGAACAGAGTAACAATAGGTTGTTGATCGAGAGCACAGTTGTATGCATTATGATGGCTGTTCACCAAACCCACACTAATGATAACATTGTTTGATTTGTGTGTGTTCGTGTGACTGTATATAATATTAATGTATGACTAAGTGCAGCGTGCACTAATGTGCAAGAGAATATCTCATCCTTGTGGTGATACAAAGGTCATTGAAAGTGTATGTGCCTGTACACACTCAAGAACAGCTAATACTATCCATCAACACTGTGTCAATGTTATACAAGACAAATAAGAGGGGACAGTAAATAAAGAAGTCATCCTACTGGCAACACACATACCCCTGCGTGTGTGTGTGTGTGTGTGTGTGTGTGTGTGTGTGTGTGTGTGTGTGTGTGTGTGTGTGTGTGTGTGTGTGTGTGTGTGTGTGTGTGTGTGTGTGTGTGTGTGTGTGTGCGTGTGTTTGTGCGAGGACGTTTAAACCACAAAGCGACTCTGAAAGTATCATGTCAATTGGGGGTCTGTCAGCTCTGGGACAGTTTGCGTCCATCCTGCACAAACAGCAGATGCACGTCAAGTCTATATATTTTTTTAAACCTTGCTGTGAATTCCCTGACTGAACTATGAAATCAATAAAAGCGACACAATGAGATAGAAATGATTCTTCTTGTGTTCTTCCACAGAATTAGGTCTCACTCACCAACTGTCACTGGAGGCATCTTAAAAAAAAAAAGGTGCTCATCAGCTCACATTATAACAAAGTGCAGCAATAACATTGTACCCATTTCTCTCCAAGCACTTTATAATATTACATGTATCTCTTTTTCTCTCCCCTTGGCTGGTCTTTAAAGGTGTCATGTCTTCATTTTTCCTTTTCAGTCCTTTCTGTCTTTCAATGGTGTGTCGCTGTCACCTTTATATTGGTGCCATGCTGCCAGGAGGAACACACACAGACAGATGACAGGTACAGATCCAGACAGACCCACACAAAGTGACACCTCAATATAGCCAGTCTGTGCTGGTTAATCACAGGACGGAGAGGTTTCCCCTGAGTCGCTCTGTCCTGCACCTTTTGGTGGGTGTAAGGACTTGTATTGATTTCACACCCTGAGGGAGCTAAACGGACAGATAGCAAGCTGGGAGTAAGCATGTGTGTGTGTGTGTGTGTGTGTGTGTGTGTGTGCGTGTGCGTGCGTGTGTGTGTGTGTGTGTGTACGTGTACGTGTGAGTCAGTAATCTGTCCTCACTGTTATTTCATTATCCATGTGATGATGGATCACATACTGACCAGCCTACAGAGACCAATCTATTTCTTATTTGTTTCATCATTGGTTATTACCACAGTAAAATTATTCTTGCTAGGGTCCATATCAAAAACAATGCAAGACAAAACATTCAAACATCACATTACCATTCATTATTCTTTCTAAACTCAGAGTTTGCTGCAGACATAGTAGCCTGCACGGCATGCAGCAGCGTCTGTGTTGATCCTGAAGCCATGGAGTTCAACAGGGAATGTAAAACAATACACTATTTTTCAGACTTGTCGAATCTCATGAATCTGCGACTTTTTTCTCTTAGATTTGCCACTTTATTCTTTAATCTAATACGTCGTCATACCAATGTAATTGTAAACTCAATAAAGTGAAACTGAAATGGAGTCCAATATCAGGGTGCAGCCAAAATATTTTCTATTTCAGATTTAAATACTTTTAAATATCCACATATATACAGTATGTGAATTATTTAGATTAATTAACCACTAAGCATGTCATAAATTTGATTCCATTTTCATTTAATAACAGCACCAATAATTACATTTGTACATACATTGCACAAATAACAAGTGTAGAGGATGAACAACATTAAACCCTCATCATTATCATCATCATCAAATGACAGCAAGTGGGAAAAGATCGCTGGTAAATGATGACAAAAGGGCAGAAAGGGCAACTCTCATTTTCTCGGCATAGTTGAAAGCTAAAATATCACATTTTCATAAAAAAACAACCTTGTTTACAGCTTTTCTGCCTTGAGTGTAGCTGTAGAAGTTCACTTAATGCCACATTTGCCAGCCGTCACACTGGTTTTTACTGTGCAGGTGTTAGATTAATGGATGACTCTAAAATTGCCCTTAGGTGTGAATGGTTGTCTGTCTCTGTTTGTCTCTATGTGCCCTTCGATAGACTGACGTCCTGTCCAGGGTGTACCCCGCCTCACGCCCAATGTCAGCTGGGATGGGCTCCAGCCCCCCCGCGACCCCGACAGGGACAAGCGGTTGAAGATGATGGATCCACATCCTCCACACTTAAGATTCAAATCAGACTTCAAATACCTATCACCAAAACAGCTCATCAGTCTGCTCCACTAAATGGGAATATTGTTATACATTACAAAGCTTATGTATGTATCTAACCACACACACACACACCCACACACACACACACATACACAAATACACACACACACACACATACACAAATACACTACAATACATAGTATATGTGTAAGTAGCTGCATGTGCCTGTGTGTGTTCAACCTCTCATCACAGTTTCCAGCACATTTTCTTCATTCAGCCAGTAAAATCCCTGTACTTCCTGCCACTGATAGACTGCCTCAGGCTGGCAATATAACTGTCTAAACTAACTGTCAAAACCAAAGGAGAAGAGAAAGGAGACTCCAGTACAACAGGTTGGCTATACTCACTGCGCCCAGATGATGCACCTGGAGAAGGTTTGTCCGTTCAAACCAATAAGGATATTTTGGCGTTTGACCAGGAGTGTAGGGAACGTGGGTATATGTGTGGTGTCCCCCGCACTTTTTTACAACCGCTCACTTCATTTGTAACATGTTGTAAAGCCTTTTTCCGACTCGTCTTGGAACACAACATGAATAGTGGTGACACCATGAATACTGATTGCGTCACACAGTTGAAATGTGGGCTGGCAGTACTGTTCTGCCTGAGTGATCTTTTGACTAAAGTACCGCTAAACTTTGCCCCCCCCCCCCCCCCCCCTTCAAAACTTCAACAGTGTAAGTTGAGTAATGCTGTTGCCTGCTGATAATGCTAGCTAAATTATATCAAATTAATTAGATGCCAATATAGCTCGGTTAACACTAGAACAGGCCATTACCTGGTCATTACCCCCTCGCTCTTTCAAATTCATGTAACTATGTTCAAATACAACCCCTACATTGCTATGGTCCTGCCTTTTTCTAAATTACTTTAGGCTAGGAATAGATCCACTCCTTCTTAATGTCTGCACAAAATCTGTGCTCTATATTGCTTTGCACATATGTTTTTTTCACTTTTATTGCTACAATAGAAAGCATGGAGGAGAAGGTGGGTCAGAAGGCAACATGATGGTCTTGCAGGGGCTTCACAGGTGAGGACAGATAATAATTGGCAGAGAAAATATATCTGTAGCACAAAAGTGACTTTGAGATTAATTATCACAGCTATTTCACAACTACTATTCTCAATTATATAAAAATAAAATGTTGTATCTGTATTTACCTGTATTTTTGCAATAGACAGAGCAGGGAGAAAGAAGCACACAGGCAGTAGGGGTGGGAATCTCTGGGCACCTCACAATTGAATTAGATTACGATTGAGAGGGCTGTGATGCGATTATAAAACAATTATGGATCAATCTTGATGCATCATTTTTTTTATACAGAATTTGTTTTTTCACACTGTGACTTAGTACGTATTTTTAGCAAAGTATTAGTAATAATCCAAAATAAATTTACTTCCAATATATTTCCTTAAGAAACAATAAACACAACTGTGATAAAATGTGCAGTTACGGTAACATAAGCTTCAGTGACAAAGAATGTCCACACATCATGTTAAAGCTATCCCGCTTTCTGTAGTGATTCATGGCTTCTGTTTGGTCTCGTTGTAGAGTGAGCGGGTCCCCGTGTCAGTAAAATATCTTTGAGACTGGCTGTTGTATCACAGACACAAATCCTTGGCATAAAAGTTGCAAAAGTTATTAATTTGTTTCACCTTTTGCAAGTTTGGTGGAAGTGCTTCCACATACTAGCTTTTAATGCAGAGAGTGCCGGTGTGTTGGATTAACGGGTTTCTGGTGACAGTATGACAGATGTGTCAACCAACCAGGAAATAAACCCTTGCCCTCTCTATCTAATTAATTTGTCGGTGTCTTCTGAAACTTTGAGATAGAAACACTTATTACTTATTACAAATATATGCTGTTTTTATTTTAAAAATATCACCTGTTTTTCGGCGAGTGTGTGTCCCTACCACAATCTGTGCCAACGCCTTCTAAAGTAATCTTAATCCATGCCGAGCAACAAAACAACGTTGCAATGCTAGTCTTGTGACATTAGTTAACACTTCACCATGATAAAACCTGAATGCATGAACATCTGTCTCACTGTCACGAGTTAGATAAAAGGAAGAGTTATTCTGACACACTGATCGATGCGTGTAATAATAAATTTAAAACTTTTAAATTTTTCCCCCACCCTTACCAGGCAGCAGCACAGTCAGGGGGAGGCGTCAGAAAAAGACACAGCAGAGGACTGAGCTTGTGTGGCTGCTTTAAAACCACACCAGCCACATCCTTAGACTACAGTGCCTCATAAGTTGGCAGATAAAATCCTAAAATTTCAAACACAGTATATCAGATATTTTCTTGTCTACCTTTCATCCCAGGTGTCGATGCTGTGTTTGATACAAACAATATACAGAGGTGCTTGTTTCACACAAAGGATTAGGTACAGTAGGTGGTGGAAATATACAGTCTAGAAAATGTTCAACTGCCATTAAATGATAAGAAGAAGAAGAAGAAGAAGAAGAAGAAGAAGAAGAAGAAGAAGAAGAAGAAGAAAAAAGAGCAAACATGGAGGACAATGCACTTATGCAGACACAAACTTAAAGAAGCTGGCGCGAAAAGCAAAATCGAGCAGGAGAAACAGAGGGAAAAGGAAAACTGTCATAAAACAACAGAAACAATTACAAGTTCAAACTTAAGGAGAATGTGATTGATGTGATTGTTAGTTTAGATGTATGTCTGCGCAAATGAACAAGTTAACTATGGCTACACGTAATGGCTTGTTAGCCATGTAACTTAGTGTGGTGGCGAGTTGACTGACAATCTTGAAGGTTGCCCTACACCCACTGACCCTATTCACTGCAATCAAACTTCATTGAATATACACACATAACTTACAGTGATGAATAAAATGGACTAAGAGGTATGATATTTGGGCCTAGTAATAAATGTCTATATTATTTAATCTTTTTTCAGTTTTATTTAAAGCCCAAAAATATGCAATCTGAAGAAAACCAGTAACTTCTTCCTTTTAAGAGACCCGTCTTATTTTCTCTGTTTAACAACCATTTCTTATTTGATTAATCAATGGAATAATCAATAGAATACTTGATAACTAAAATAACTGATAACCCTTAGCAACAAGGCAGTTATCCCCTGTTTAACCAAGAGAATCACGTAACTTTCTGCTGTCTCTCACATACACAGTGCCACACATTAGGACAAACATGTACTGAATACTGTGAAGGTCACACACACAAAACACAGAGTTTCTATGGCCCAGAGAGAAGCATTGGTACTGATGAAAGGATTTATTTAAAAAATGCAGATGAATGTATTCCCGCTTTATTTCCCCAGAGAAACTTATTCTTAAGATGAATCAATAACACCTCACACGTCTGTACACCAGGCCTGAACTCACAGATTGTTTATGCTTGCAGTTATTTCATTAAATTCTCAAAATGGTAAAAAATAAATAAATAAATTGAAAAAGATTTTTCAAGATATTGATAACCTTGCATATGAAACATTTGATTTAGTGGTTTGTACCAATGGTTCATTGCAAACTGTAGACAGTCGGAGAGAGCAGCAAAGTTCAGTAACATTATTTCCTCTGGGAAAGGAGAGTAGAGAGCATTATCGTACAGCAACACCTGTGGACAGGAACTAAGTCTGTTCACTGTAAGCATGAAAAAGTCTATGAAGACATCAAGTCACAGGAATCTAAACTATTTGTTGCAAATGTGTTTTTGGGGTTCAGATTACATCGTCTCTGACCAGATTTTTGTTCCTACTTCCATCACTTTCCACTAGAATACTTCCTTCAGGCTACTGAGCTGTCTCACAGAAAAACAGAAACAGAGAGAAACCCGGGGTTATATTGGTTAAATATAAAATGACACAATGATTCTTATATTAAACTAATTAATCATCTGCTCTGTGATGTTATTAACTACTTGTGGACATTTCAAATCACCCTTGCTCCAAAATAGAAATAAATTCATTCATCCGCCCGTTGTGAAGTCCTTCATTTCATTTGTGCACATTACTTCCCACTGCACTTTAGGCAGACTGATAAAGAAGGCATAATTAAAGTAATATACCATTTCCACGCTGTAGTATTAGGTTCATATTTTTTTCTTGGATCATAAGGTCTCAACTTCTCCTGTCTCTGTAAAAAGACATCCACTCAAGATCAACAATAATCAGTCCTCCACTTTGGTCCAGATTCTCTAGGGCTGCAACAAACAATTATTTTCATTATTTATCAATCTGCTAATTACTTTTTTCACTTAATCAATTTCTTGTTTAGTCTCAGAAATTTAAAAAAATACCGTCCACAACTTCTTGATTCCAAGATGACGACAATCATAAATCCCCAAAAAATCTGTCAAAGCAAAGCAGCAATGATTCTCAGTTGAGAAGCTGGAACCAGAGATTTTGTACATGTTTTTACTATGTTTTCTTGAAAAATAACAGAAATTAATTTTAATTTTTAATGAATTATCAACATAGT
The DNA here is from genome assembly GCF_963691815.1 of Echiichthys vipera. Lineage (NCBI taxonomy): Eukaryota > Metazoa > Chordata > Actinopteri > Perciformes > Trachinidae > Echiichthys > Echiichthys vipera. Next base: position 25,545,843 of record NC_139833.1, read on the forward strand.
TAGGGGTGCACCGCTATGAAGAGTTTGTCCGATACCGATAACAGATATTAACATTGCAGTTATAGCCGATAACCGATATACAATGTCGATATGATCTGTAGTTTCCCACACCCAGTCTTTAACATTTTGCTATCAACTGGCCTCAGAGTCTGCCGCAGAGTATTTACTTAAAAGAACTTCGTAACTGGTTTCAAAATGAATACATGTTTCCAGAGATGATTTGATTCATGTTTTTAACAAACATCATTTCTGTCCCTGCCCACTTTCCCCTCTATTTTAATCTCTGCCCTCCGCCTCCCTTCATGTCTGACAATACAGAACGAGCCAGAAAAGAGGGTCCATCTACTGAAGAGGTTTCTGTCCCACACAACACAACTCTGCAATTAACTCAAGTGCCATGACTCATTATAGGGAGGGAGGGACGGAGAGAATAATAATGCATATTGAATTGAAAAAAAAACATGAACGAATTCCTTAAAAAAAAAACTGTCTACATGCATATGTTTGCTTTGATAACCATAGTGATATCATTATGAACCATAGACCTGTGTGTAATGCCTTATTTGTATGATTATTTTCAAATTGATAGAGGCTGATTGTTCATTCCAACAGTTTTTTAGTCTTTATGTTTAGAGATCACAGATGACCCTCTTCACCAGGCTCACAATCTTTTTCTGAACCTCCTGTCTGGCAGAGGGTAGCAGACAAGTCAACAGGAGGAGAAAAATGCCTTCTTCGTCACAGCTGGCTGTGCAGATGATGAATACACAGAAGCCAGCACTTTTGTCCTTTATGTTTGCACTGCTGTTGTATGTGGTGTACTGTCACAGCCTAGGGTTGGGCCATACTGAAATTACCCTAATGACAATATTGCTTTAAGGAAAAAAACAATATATAATGTTATCGTCCAAAAAAAATGCTCAAGAGATAGACAGATAAAAATATCTATGGATTGTAGACTACTGTGTTGCAATACACTGAACTACATTTGGTCCACAACTTACAAGTTTGGAGAGTTGATGAATCTACTGTTTATCAGACTGCTGGCGAACGCAACATGCTGCTGGTATTGCAAGTACATGTGAAAGCAAAATATAAAGATTTTTGATTTAGGCATCTTTACTCTGAACTCGTAATTCTCCACCACCATAGAGATGCTCCAAACCACATTTCACTCTGCAGACCCTTCTCAGCCTTTACCTGATATGCAACAGAGAAAAAAATCAAATGAGTTATAGGGTAATGTGTACGCTGATTGCCAATACAAAGATTTAAGCATAGACTGTCCATGAATGCAGTTGAATGTAGCAGGAGCATAGAACCACCATCTGTATTCTCTAATAACTGCATATGTAGAGACACTGGGAATGTAACAAAGCCATGTAGAACTCCCCAAGACACCAATAAAACAGGTCAGTAATTAGGTTTGATGTCATGTTTACATCAATGAAGTCAACAAAATATTTCTATTACCTTCTACCAAACGTCAACAACCTCAGGGAAAATATTTAAGCAATCAGCTTGTGACACCCCAATATGATAACTACATAAGTTAGCATCAAAGTACCATGATGTACATGGGCTGTACACAGCACTGGTACGCAAAACATCAGTGGTAATCCGACCTGACCAACCCTAAGCATTCGTATGTGTGTTTTGAAAACGGTGGGGTGTTCTATGAAGCTCAATAATGAGTTATTGAAGCATGTTGCGCTCAAAGCCTGGGTCAGCTCTGCGCAAAAGTTGCTTTTAGTGTTGCTGTATCACCATGGTAACTTTTGCTTTCTACCCAACCTGGTTGGGAGGAGGTTTTCAGCTCAGACTTAGAGCTAAGACCTAGACTTTCGGGCTTGCTCGGCTACTTAAAGCTAAGCTCCTTCTTGAGAGATACAGGTCATGACCGAAAGAACGAGGTTGCGGGTACAAGTGGCTAAAATGGGTTTTTCTCAGGGGGATGGCTGGAGTCTCCCTTAGAGATAGGGTGAGAACTTCGGCCATCCGTGAGGAACTCGAAGTAGAGCTGCTGCTCCTTTGCGTTGAAAGGAGCCAGTTGAGGTGTTCCAGACACGTCCAGCTGGGAAGAGGCCTCGGGGAAGACCCAGGACTAGGTAGAGCGATTATTTCTCTACACTTGCCTGGGAACGACTCGGGATCCCCCAGTTAGAACTAGTTAATGTGGCCTGAGAAGGGGAAGTTTGGGATCCCCTGCTAGAGCTGCTGCCGTTGAGACCCGATCCCGGATAGACGTGAAGATGAGTGATGAGAGTGAGTGTGAGATACAGTATCTCATCAGAGGGTATTCACTATTTGATCGTCCTCGTTGGACCTTATCTTGGCAATGCTACACAAAGAAGCCATGCATTTCGTGTTGTGTGTGTGTCTATGTTTAACTGCAATTCTTTGCCTTGGGTACATATTTGCCTGCAGTTGGTGATGTCGAAAATCTGAGCAAAAATACGGTGTGCCGTGCTGTTTCCGAGCTTTTTGCCCGAGCAAACTGTCTAATTTTACTGTCTGATTTTATAGTGTTTCAGGTAAAAGAAAACTTCTGCCTCTGTGAGACAGTGGAAGAGTGGAGGTATCACGTCAGTCTTGTAATTCTGTGTGCAGGGTTCCTTTTCCATGCGATGTGCATTTATGTTAGGGACAGGAGAAAAAAAAGATTCGATTCGCATAGAAAATGAAAGTCAAGTACTTTGGCAACACTGTGAACGCCCACTGCGGTCAAGTGAGATGTCATTCACTTCTCTATAGTCAAACCTGCCCTATATTTGTAGTGCGCCCGTATTCTGACATTTATGGTAAATGCATTGAAACTGAGGAGCTGACATGAAGGTAAACACTTTACTGTCATTCTGTCTCACTCTGCAGTGTAAAACTCTGACATGAAGGTAAACACTTTACTGTCATTCTGTCTCACTCTGCAGTCTAAAACTCTGACATGAAGGTAAACACTTTACTGTCATTCTGTCTCACTCTGCAGTATAAAACTCTGACATGAAGGTAAACACTTTACTGTCATTCTGTCTCACTCTGCAGTCTAAAACTCTAACATGAAGGTAAACACTTTACTGTTATTCTGTCTCACTCTGCGGTATAAAACTCTGACATGAAGGTAAACACTTTACTGTCATTCTGTCTCACTCTGCAGTATAAAACTCTGACATGAAGGTAAACACTTTACTGTCATTCTGTCTCACTCTGCAGTCTAAAACTCTGACATGAAGGTAAACACTTTACTGTCATTCTGTCTCACTCTGCAGTCTAAAACTCTGACATGAAGGTAAACACTTTACTGTCATTCTGTCTCACTCTGCGGTATAAAACTCTGACATGAAGGTAAACACTTTACTGTCATTCTGTCTCACTCTGCAGTCTAAAACTCTGACATGAAGGTAAACACTTTACTGTCATTCTGTCTCACTCTGCAGTCTAAAACTCTGACATGAAGGTAAACACTTTACTGTCATTCTGTCTCACTCTGCAGTCTAAAACTCTGACATGAAGGTAAACACTTTACTGTCATTCTGTCTCACACTGCAGTATAAAACTCTGACATGAAGGTAAACACTTTACTGTTATTCTGTCTCACTCTGCAGTCTAAAACTCTGACATGAAGGTAAACACTTTACTGTCATTCTGTCTCACTCTGCAGTCTAAAACTCTGACATGAAGGTAAACACTTTACTGTCATTCTGTCTCACTCTGCAGTATAAAACTCTGACATGAAGGTAAACACTTTACTGTCATTCTGTCTCACTCTGCAGTCTAAAACTCTGACATGAAGGTAAACACTTTACTGTCATTCTGTCTCACTCTGCAGTCTAAAACTCTGACATGAAGGTAAACACTTTACTGTCATTCTGTTTCACTCTGCAGTCTAAAACTCTGACATGAAGGTAAACACTTTACTGTCATTCTGTCTCACTCTGCAGTATAAAACTCTGACATGAAGGTAAACACTTTACTGTCATTCTGTCTCACTCTGCAGTCTAAAACTCTGACATGAAGGTAAACACTTTACTGTCATTCTGTTTCACTCTGCAGTCTAAAACTCTGACATGAAGGTAAACACTTTACTGTCATTCTGTCTCACTCTGCAGTATAAAACTCTGACATGAAGGTAAACACTTTACTGTCATTCTGTCTCACTCTGTTGAATAAAACTCTGACATGAAGGTAAACACTTTACCGTCATTCTGTCTCACTCTGCAGTATAAAACTCTGACATGAAGGTAAACACTTTACTGTCATTCTGTCTCACTCTGCAGTATAAAACTCTGACATGAAGGTAAACACTTTACTGTCATTCTGTCTCAATCTGCGGTATAAAACTCTGACATGAAGGTAAACACTTCACTGTCATTCTGTCTCACTCTGTTGAATAAAACTGCAGAGAGGACTTTATTAACTTTACTTCAACACACCACAAGAAAATACAGCTCATCCAATTGCGTCAAAAATATTGTGTCCACAGTTTTCAGTTTTCAGAATAAAGTGTAACATAACCTTCAAGATAAAATGTCTTTCAAAATAAACTGTACACTAAAATATTATATTGTATTAATTTATATTGTATTCTAGTTTTACAGCAATAATTATTTTATATAATTTTATTTTTCAAAGGCCAAGATTCTGAGAAATAAGGCAGCAAATAAGGCATCTATGTTAATATCACTTTTATTTTTGAAGTCACTGGGAATTGAGATATTCTAAAAATAATGTGCAAGTTAAGCATAAATGAAATTTATTTGGTCATAGATTTGCCTTTGTGTGTTTACGTTATTCCAATCAGTTGATACCATTGTCAAAAAATAAAATAGAATCTAATGTTTTCATGCCATAATTAGGACTGGAGTAGATCCTGAAGCATGTACTAATTGAAAAATTTATTTTGAATCGAGAATAGTTTGGAATCAAGAATCAATTTGAATAGAAAATTGATTCTGAATTAAACTGTGACATCAAGAATCAGAATGGGAATCGAGTCATGAGGCACTCAAAGATTCCCACCCCTAATTTATTTGTAGGTCACAAATTCTCATGTCATGTGGAAAACTCATTCATTAAAGGTTATGGAATCATCAATAACTCAGCATCACTCTATTGGGATTAATGGCTAACATGTTGCATTTGGCTAAGTTATTTTTAGACAATATGAATCTTTGCAATTACAAATTTACACAATCTGCTTTTATTTTTATTTTTGCCAGTACGCCCCCCTACTTATGTGCAACTGTGTTGCCACTTACTGTTGCTCTTAAACTGCTCATACGAGGTCATTATAATGATGAAGTGAAGTGAATTATGCATCCCTTGATGTATCCAAAGGGTGAGAAAAATGACGCGATACACACCGTTTTCATGAGAAGGTGCATTGCAACTTAAGAGGAAAACCTGGCTTGATAAATGAACTCACACTGTCCGTCCGTACCGTGCCCCGGGCTTTAGGGTACTTCTCCCCCCCTCCCTCTCCCCCCGCTGGCCAGCCCGTTTGTACTCACACTGCCTGGGCCTTGGCGCGAATGCTTCTTGCCTGCCTATACGTCATCACGCCGTAACACGACATACGCATTGATGATGTCATCGCGATGCGTCGCTTTGTTAACAAATCTTTCCATAGACCTCGGAGTTTTTGTGCGTCTTGTCGACTGTTTTTGAATATTTTCATCCGACCAAATCTGCAGTAAACACTCCACCTCCGCATCACACCAACGTGAACCTTTCGGCGGCATTGTTTTACGGTCCGTCTTTTTTTTTTTTTTTCTATGTCCGAACAGGTGCACATATAATGACGTTAGACCCGCCGTAGGCCTCGTGCTCGGTTTCAGACGGCATGGATGTAGAAGGAAAATGAACCCAGCCCCAGACACTGAAAGAAAATTATTCCATGAACTGCTCATAGCCAGGCAGAAGCTGAAGCTGGTTAGCAACTAGACACGTAATCACACATTGTCAACCGGTTAACCTTCCATACACGAGCACGCAAGAAGCGACTGAAAAGAACCAAACATTAATTGACTACAGGCAGGTTAAGACAAGCAGCAAAGACTTAGCTTGTCGAAGTGAAGCAGTAGTCCTCCTCTGCATCACAGTGGGGAGTAAATCCTTCGGTTGATTCCAATATGGACAGAAACACACAATCATCAAGCCTCTCTGACCTCTGAGATGCGTTTGATGCGCAGCAGGTAATCTGACAGTCAATGGCAACATACGTAAACAGGATTTACATTAAAACACCATACCAGTAGTCAAAACATTTGTTCAAAGTGTAATTCCGGTGCAAAATCATCCAATGATCGATTTCGGCACTTACATACATCAAATGAGCCATCAAGACATTTTTTTTCGTGTAACTACTATTAACGGAGAAATCCCCGAGAGTCCCTAACAGCTGGATGTGGCTAACACTGATTATTTCTGGGCAGTACGGTGAAGGCATCAAATTGTCTTTCTTAACCACTAATACTGTTCAAAATAACACCAAACTTCTGCAGTAGCATGAGAAGTATCCCTACACAGAGACCTCCAAAACATATTTCAGAGTGTGCGCTTGTTGTTTCCACCAGTGGAGCTATGTCGTGTGAGTGAGGTGCCAGTTAGGCCCTGTTCTAATGAGAGCGGGAGAGATAGAAGCAGTTACAGTCGAGCTGTAACTCAAATGAAAGAAATTAAGCGGAGGCTATTTTCCAACCAATGACAGGCAAATGCCGTTTCTCCCAGCAGACATTTTGACCTACCATAGAACAAGTGGAAAAGTGCAGGTGGCTCAGTAAGCCATGACAGTGTGCCAGTATGCACAA